>NC_068355.1:67058468-67196445 GCF_020536995.1 Dreissena polymorpha | reverse complement strand
TGTGGAAAACATATACCCCTCTTCTTCGAAGGGGTGCATATAGAGACGGGACACCATGCTCAAAGTTTAAACGCACTAAGTGACCCCTTGGCCTTGATTTGACCCGGCATTACCCATATTCGAACTTGAACCTAGACATCATATAGATACAACATCTGACCAAGTTTGGTGAAGATCGGGTAAAAACAACTTGAATTAGAGAGCGGACACTTAATACGGACCGACAGACAAGACAGGCAGACGGACCGACAAACTTCGTTTGTGGGGGTATAAAAATGTATTAATAATGCTACTGGTATTTCATTTCTGCGTATTTTAGTCTTATATACAATATGTAAAGTTCTATTAAGTGCATTATTCCAATTTACTATTCATGACACTAACTTCTACGTTATAAACAAATACTTTCAGATCATTTGCTTGTTATTTGTAAACTGAACGAGCAAAGAAAAAAATCTTACGTGTTTGAATAAACTAATAAATCCTTCAACAATAAGCATTTTCCTTGTGACTTGACTTTCACTGGGAATCAAAACCCAGAATCTCCGACTTACTTAGTAAGTCGGCATGTTTCTTACACCATGAAAGCGATAAGTTGAAGGAAAAGCTAATCATTATGTACACAAAATATATTTAACGGATAAAAATTTCTACAAGTCTGTATTAACCATTTGACCCCCATGGCATGGCCAGTTTTAATGCTAACACAATTGTGTTTAGTTTTACTACATTTACACGATGCTTTGATGAAACCAAATATCTATGCCAGTCAGATTCATAGATAATTTTCCCACTTTTAACATATAAGAAAACAAGATACTACAACGCAGGGGTTGTAATTAAATTTGGGACTTGCTCACATTTGGCAAATGACAATTTTCCAAAACAATCAAATTATAGAACAAGAGCCCTAAGGTGCTCAACTGTGACCAGAAGTAACTAAACTATTCTGAGAGGGTGTAGTTTAGAATAATAAATGAACTTAATGAAAAATATGTAATTTGTAGACAAATTATTATTTATAAACTTGACTTTGCTTATCATTACAGCAAATGTTTTGACAAACTTTAAACAAGATGTGTTTGTGAAACACAATGTCCCCCTATATGACGTTTGACCTTGCAGGATGACCTTAACCCTTCACCACTCAAAATGTGCAGCTCCATGAGATACACATGCATTTCAAATATAAAATTGCTAGCTTCAATATTGCAGAAGTGACATTACATGATCAATTTTGACCCATATATTTGACCTTGAAGGATGACCTTGACCTTTCACCACTAAAAATGTGCAGCTCATGAGATACACATTTATGCCAAATATCAAGTTGCTATCTTCAATATAGAAAAAGTATTCATAAAATAAGCGATTTGGGCCACATATATTCGACCTCTGACCTTGAAGGATGACCTTGACCTTTCACCACTCAAAATGTGCAGATCCATGAGATACACATGCATGCCAAATATCAAGTTGCTATCTTCAATATTGCAAAAGTATAATAAAATGAGCGATTTTGGACACATATATTTGACATCTGACCATGAAGGATGAACTTAACCTTTCACCACTCAAATTGTGCAGCTCAATGAGATACACATGCATGCCAAATATCAAGTTGCTATCTTGAATATTGAAATACTGCAAAAGTGTACATTAAATGAGCGATTTTGACCCATATATTTGTCCTTTGACCTTGAAAGATGACCTTGACCTTTCACCACTCAAAATGTGCAGCTCCATGAGATACATATGCATGCAAAATATCAAGTTCCTATCATCAATATTGCAAAAGTTATTGCAAATGTTAAAGTTGGCGCAAACCAACCAACCAACAGACCAACCAACAGACAGGGCAAAAACAATATGTCCCCCACTACTATAGTGGGGGACATAAAAAAGGAACACAATTTTAAATGCAACTTCCAGTGTTTACAAGCTTTTTTTAATTGACATTTTGACCCACTTTTTGACGTTATGTGATCCAGTTTCAAAGTCAGCTGAGATTACATTGGGCCAAATGCTCTGATCATCTTTCATGAAAAATGCACATAAAAAAGGCCAATTGTGTGTTAACAAGGTTCTACTCTAGCACATTAAGAAAAACTGTCATGTCCACTGGCAGCCATGTTAGTCTACAAACCGGAACCAGTTACAAACTCGACAACTGAGCTATCATTAGAATAAATATTCTGACCAAAATTTATGGAGATATGGCTAAAAATGTCACTTCTAGAGAATTTACAAGGTTTCATTATAGCCATATAAAGACAATTGCCTCGTGCTCTAGTGGATATGTTTTTTGAATAGACATAAAAATTTCGAAACTGGACTGAGCCATCATTTGAACAAATATTCGACCAAATGCATGAAGATTGGAAAAAAAACAGTGACTTCACTAGTGTTCAAAAGGTTTCACTATAGCTATATAAGGAAAACTGCCCAGCCCTGTTACATACGGTCATTTATGAAGTTCCACAACTGTTGTCGTACGTTAAACAGTTTTCTAGATAGTAATTTCCCACTATTTTTTCCATCAGTGCAGCTTATGATCAACAATTAACTAGTCACTTCCACTTTAAACCTGTCCACTGTAAACACAAGGTTTACTGTTTTGACCTTTTTATACTTTTTATTTCTTATTGCTTTTGAAATATCATCTTATATATAATGTTCAAATGTATCTCCAATTATATTCTACAACACCGGTTCAATACATTGAGCTGTACACTATAAATGTAGGGACTAAAATATGATGATAACATTTCTCATCTCTTCTTCTTCTTGTCAATCACTCAAATGGAAACACTGGCCCCTGTGGTACACATTCTTTTTGATCAGCATGTTTTGTCTGCCAAACTGAAAAAAATAACAATCACAAATAAACATTTTAAAGAGAAGTGTAATGCCCCAACACTAATCTTTAGTTTCAAAACAATTGTAATGTCCAAACAAAATTAAACTAAAATACCAAAGTGTGCAAATTCAAATGCTTTTTTACTTTGAGCTAATAGAGAGAGTTATACAGACAACAAGACATTTGCACATGGTGAATACTTGTGTTATTTGGATAAGGCATTACCATAATATAGTCTGAGCAGTAGTAGGACGCAATGCATGCCTCTCCAACCGCTCAACTATTGTGACTGCTAGATGATGATTTCAGCTGAGGAGCTAAACAAAAATGAGCAAGGGCCATAGTTCTGCAAAATTTGGGCTCATACATAATTTATTCCTTTAAGATGCCAATGTCTCCAATGTTGACTAGAAATGGCGCGGCAGAGACCGACGCATATCCCCACGCCGCATGTTTGACCCAGGGGCGCCCCAGGGTTGGTAATGGGGCCATGCATAGTTGACAGTATTGTCATAAGAGAAGTTCAGTATCAATTAGAAGTGAATCGGTGTAGAAATGAAGAAATTATAGTAAAAGGCAATTTTGGGTGGGCGTGGCCTATGTGGGAGGGGCACCCCAGGGTTGGTAATGGGGCCATACATAGTTGAGATTGACCGTATTGTCATAAGAGAGGTTCAGTATTAATTTGAAGTAAATGGGTGAAGAACTTTTAAAGTTATCGAAGGATCCAGAAAAGTGTCAGACTGACAGACACAGAGCGCAAACCGTAAGTCCCTCTCCTTTTTCAAGGGTAGGAAACTAACAAGTTTTGATAATAATGTAAAAATAATGGTCAAAACAAGAAACTGATTGAAATACAAAGTAAGGTCGCCCAAAGGGTGTTCACATTATGTTATATGCACAAACAGGGATTTCAGATATTAAAGGGATCAGGACCATGGATAATTAATAAACCCTCATGTAAATTTCATGTGAATTGCCAGCAATTAATTCTTACGTTCACCTACCATTACTTACATCAAGAGTGTCTTGGTTTGGGTCAAGCTTTCGTATATTGTTTGGAGGCATAGTGTAATAGCTGTGATATTTTAGGAATAAAATGAACCTAAACACAAAACTGAAGCAAATCTGCACCTTTCTAGGTATATTTTGACCTTTGACCTTGAAAGATGACCTTGACCTTTCACCACTCAAAATGTGCAGCTCCATGAGATACACATGCATGCCAAATATGAAGTTGCTTTCTTCAATATTGCAAAAGTTATGGCAAAATATTAAAGTTGGAGCAAACAAACCAACAGACAGACCAACAGACAGGGCGAAAACAATATGTCCCCCACTATAGTTCATTCCAACGCTCACGGACACTGGAACCCCGGGGAGAGTAGGAAAGCTCCACTATATATATTTCATATATAATAGTCGAGCTAAAAACCCTATTTTACTATGATTCAAGGGCCATAACTCAGGGGTGTCTGGGTCTATTTGGCCCATTATCTAACTTGACCTAGATGTTATTGCCTTACACATTTTCATGAAGTTTGGTGAAGATCTGATGACAATTGCTAGACTATTGAACGGAAAATAATCCGGACGGATTGACAGACGGACTTACTAACTTACAGACGGACGGATGGACTAACAAACTAAAGGACGGAGCGATTTTTATATGCCCTCAAAATCGCTGGTTCGGGGGCATAAAAACGACATTGTATAAAATGTATTGTATTTCTTAAACTGTATGAACTGTTATATCATATATGCCATGCGTCCCGGATTGTCCAGGACAGTCCCGGAAATGAAGAACTTGTCCTGCTGTCCCGGAAATCTGTCAAATGTCCCTGAATTTACAAAATCCATATATACATGTACCTTATCTTAGGCTTAACTGCACCTCGAATCTGTGTATATATGCAGCGTCTCCATGACAATGCCTACCCGAATAGGCAGACTACGCTACGTGTCAAAATCGATCAATTAACAGGGGTCCTGTTATCATATTGATTGTCTCACGTTCGCTGTCAAACCGAAAAGGCGGCATTGTTTTGGTTGTTAATTGACTTATATCTACATCGAAACAAGAGTGTAATGTGTGACTGTACGGATTTTAAGTTGACGATCTACCGGTACTGTTTTGTTGTATTTGTTTTATGTGATTGGTTGTATGTATTGTGAATTGATTTGAGTTGACAATCTAACGGTACTGTATTGTTGTATTTTTTATTATATAAATGTTATAAATGAATAAAGGCGTATCAACAACTACGCGTTACACACCGGTCTTAATAACAATAACGCAGTGACGTCACCATCTATGTTTAGAACGCTTACACTGAAAACACATGGCCTGTATCTAGTAAAGGAACTAGTAATGTTTAATTTGACGTTGATAGATCAAGTTTATTTCGGATAGGCTTTCGAACTTTTGCAATTAACGATGCGAAACAAAACAAAACATACCAAAAATGCATATGTCTATAAATATCGCTACATTTTATACATGTCCCGGAAAATCGGCAAAAGTCCCGGACAATTTAACACAATGTCCCGGAATTGGTCTGAAAAATTATGGCATGTATGGTTATATGTAATTTCCATTTTACATTATCATTACATCTTCTCACGCTAGATTGGAAGTCTCTGAACTGTTATATACAGACAGATCAATCCCTAGTTTATCTTCCAGGGATCAGAAGATGTCTTGAAATCATTATGAACTGTTCCATCATTTAAAATACTGTATGAAATAAATGACAAAGTTATGGCCCAGACAAACTTCAGGTTTAAAACACAATAAGTGACCCCATGACCAAGTTTCTGACCGGGCATGATCCATATTCAAACTTGACCTATACATCATCTAGATACAATTTGTGACCAAGTTTGGGTGAAGATCTGATGAAATTTCGGGACAGACTGACGGACCGACAAAGTGGTTCCTATATAGCCCCCATAACCGAAAAGATAGTATTACCAGCAGTTGGTTTCAATGGAAATTTCTTACCAGACAAGAGGTTTGATGCAAATTGTTGTGAGGGGAAACTGGAAAATATCTGAAACAAAAATAAAGTCTTATATAATTTGAAGCGCTATATTGTTAAGTCAAATTTTAATATTTGATAATCATAATACTGCTAGCTGTCTGATTACAGAGGAGTCTTCACAACATAATGCGTTAACAGTTTTCCTGCAATAAGCAAACAGGACAAAATCAACAACACGAGTATTTATAATATATTCAGAGACAAAGATGATCCATCCATGTCTTTGGAAATAAACAAAGGGCATTTATTTTGGCCTCATTTTAGCCATGTTGATAAATATAATGGGTCATACTGCTTAGTGTGTTACAAGTGAAACACCATCAAAACCAGTGCTCCAGCTTGGCATGAATGGAAGGGCGCAGCACCCTGCCATTCAAAGATTCCGACCTGTCAACCTTGGACACCCTTCATGCCCTTTGATGAAAATGCCGAGTTGGGAATAGGGAGTTACAGTTGTAAGATCGTACGCGAATATCATTTGCCATTTAAAAGGAATCACGATGTTCAAACTTAACCTTTGACCTAGAAGTTGGCAAAGGGTTTGTTTTTAGTTGGTCGCATTTTAGAATTTACAGAGCATATTTTGCAAATCAGTGTGTGCTTAGAAGCCTTAGCTACGGAAAGAACCGCAACTCAATTTGCTAAGAACGATCACCACTGCCTGTCTGCAACAGATGACAAATGATTCTGCTCTAGCAGTGAGTGTATATACCAGCTTGTAAGACGACATTGGCCAGACTTGTGTTTATCATTAAAGTCTGTAGGTATTTGTACCATTTTTGACCTCATCCAAGATATCATTGGGACAAATCTTCGGACAAAGTTTCATGATGATCAGACAATAAATGTGGCCTCTAGAGTGTTAACAAGGTTTTACTATATAGCCATAAAAGAACAAATGCAGAGCCCACTGGCAGCCATATTTTTTAACCAATCAGCATCATGTTTGAACTCGTCCAAGATATTATTGGGATGAATCTTCTGACCATTTTTCATGAACATTGGAAATAAAAGTGGCCTCTAAAGTTTTAACAAGACTTTACTATAGCCATATAATGAAAAAAATGCCCCGCCCCCTGGAAGTCGTGTTTTCCAAGCAAATGTACCCATTTTCAAACTCTTTCAAGATATCATTGAGACCAATCTTCTGACCAAATTTCATGAAGCTTGACAATAAATGTGGCCTCTAAAGTGTTAACAAGGTTTTACTAAAGCCCTATAAGGAAAAATGCCCCGCCCCCTGGTGGCCATGTTTTTATAGCAACCATACCCATTTTCGAACTCATTCAAGACATCATTGGGACAAATCTTCTGACCAAGTTTCATAAAGATCAGACAATAAATGTGGCCTCTAGAATGTTAACAAGGTTTTACTATAGCCATAGAAGGAAAAATGCTCTGCCCCCTGGCAGCCATGTTTTTCAACCAATCAGCATCATTTTTAAACTTGTCCAAGATATTATTGGGATGAATCTTCTGACCATGTTTCATGAAGATCCAACAATAAATGTGGCCTCTAGGGTGTTAACAAGATTTTACTATAGCCATTTATAGCCATATTAGGAAAAATGCCCCGCCCCTTGGCAGCCATGTTTTTCAAGCAAACATAACCATTTTCAAACTCATCCAAGATATCATTGAGACCAATCTTCTGAACAAATTTCACGAAGATTGGACAATGCGGCCTCTAGAGTGGTGGCCATGTTTTTAAAGCAACCAAAACCATTTTCAAACTCATCCAACCGGCGTCATTTTAAAACTTGTCAAAGATATTATTGGGTTGAATCTTAAGTAATATGCATATAATAATGGAAAAAGGGCCATTATTCTTACAAAATGCTTGATACAGTTGTCTGCTCTTCTTTATAGATTGGGGTCATGTTGGTAAATAAGTTTGCAAAATATGCAAGCAATATGTTAAGGGACGTTGAAAATATTTTAGGTGGTACGCCAACTTTAACATAGATTTATCAATAAAATGAATATTCAAAATGGTAAAGGGGCCATAATTATTACAAAAAGCTTGATAGAGTTGTCTGCTCTTGTTTATAGGTTGGGGTCATGTTTGTTAAGAAGTATGCAAAATATGAAAGAAATATGCCAAGGGACATTGAAAATATTTGGGGTAGTACGCAAACTTTTAACATTTGCATGCTCACACTAACGCCAATGCTAAGGCTAACGCAAACGCCGGGTGAGTAGAATTACTCCACTATATAGATTTCATATATAATAGTCGAGCTAAAAAGGGTCTTTCTGTAAATCTTTAAGAGAACAAATTCAAAACTCAACAGGCCTTTTTATTATTAAATATGCTTGTTTCCATATATAATTTAAGGCCCTAAAATCATTCAGGATATAACTTTGAACATTTTTTACAGAAATAAAATGATCTTAAAGTTCTCTGCAATGCAAAGTAATTTTTACACACTAGATATTTAAAAAAAAAATTGTTAACTTGTCCATGCTATTCGGGCCAGCTGTGCTCTAACTGCCTATGGAAAATCTTGATTATATATATATTATATATATATACCTGTTGTGACCCTTGAGATCCTTATGAAATGTTCATAATTCACTAATAACTGTATGTAAAAAAAATAGTATTACCAGATAATCGGGTTCAAAAGTTATTTCTTTCAAGACAGGATGGTTGGTGGGAAATGTCTTCCGACGAAACTGAAAAACATCTAAAACAAAAAGAAAGTGACTTCTTGTATAATTTGAAGCACTATTCATTTTAATACAATTGTGTTTTGACAGCCATAGTTCTGCTGAGCCTAAAAATTAAAAGTAGGTCAACAAAACACAAAATGAAATCCAATGCATCACCAAATCTTCAACATATCCAATTAATAAAATTAATGTTTATATATAGACGGTTTTGATACATGGCACAACATCAGGGGTGTCAAATGTCCCAAATTTGAAATCCTTATGATAAAGTCTGGAGTCTGAGGCTGTAGGTCCCTTACAGGTAGAGCCCCCCAAAGCCATAGTTCATTGTTCTTTTTATAGTCTTAGTTGCTATTTCTGGTGAGTAAAATGCAAAATATTATAAGCCAGACCACCAGTAACACTCGATGTGTAATTGTCATTTTATATAAATGTTATGAAGAACATCGATAACAAGGGCTGTTTGTAAAACATGCATGCCCCCCATATGGGCTGTCCGTTGTAGTGGCAGCCATTATGTGAATACGTTTTTTGTCACTGTGACCTTGACCATTGACCTAGTGACCTGAAAATCAATAGGGGTCATCTGCGAGTCATGATCAATGTACCTATGAAGTGTCATGATCCTAGGCAAAAGCATTCTTGAGTTATCATCCGGATTTTTTTTACTGTTTCGGGTCACCGTGACCTTGACCTTTGACCTAGTGACCTGAAAATCAATATGGGTCATCTGCATGTCATGATAAATGTACCCATGAAGTTTCATGATCCTAGGCGTAAGCGTTCTTGAGTTATCATCGGAAACCATTTAACTATTTCGGGTCACCGTGCATTTGGCTTTGACATAGTTACCTCAAAATTAATACGGGTCATCTGCGAGTCATGATCAATCTACCCATAAAGTTTCATGATCCTAGGCATATGTGTTCTTGAGTTATCATCCGGAAACCATTTTACTATTTCGGGTCACTGTGACCTTAACATTTGACCTACTGACCTCAAAATCAATAGGGGGTCATCTGCGAGTCATGATCTATCTACCTATGAAGTTTCATGATCCTAGGCCTATGCATTTTTGAGTTATCAACCGGAAACCATTTACTATTTCGGGTCACCGTGACCTTGACCTAGTGACCTCAAAATCAATAGGGGTCATCTGCAAGTCATGATCAATCTACCTATGAAGTTTCATGATCCTTGGCATATGCGTTCTTGAGTTATCATCCAGAAACCATTTTACTATTTCGGGTCACCATGACCTAGAGCTTTGACCTAGTGACCTCTAAATGAATAGGGATCATCTGCG
This sequence comes from Dreissena polymorpha, assembly GCF_020536995.1. Taxonomy (NCBI): domain Eukaryota; kingdom Metazoa; phylum Mollusca; class Bivalvia; order Myida; family Dreissenidae; genus Dreissena; species Dreissena polymorpha. The sequence goes on along the minus strand of NC_068355.1, from coordinate 67,186,559 downwards.
AGTCATGATCTATCTTCCTATGAAGTTTCATGATCCTAGGCCTAAGCGTTCTTGAGTTATCATCCGGAAACCACCTGGTGGACGGACCGACAGACCGACCAACCGACATGTGCAAAGCAATATACCCCCTCTTCTTCGAAGGGGGGCATAATAAATGTTAATCCACTAACCATACAGTAAAACAACTGTCCAAAAATATATCCAGATATGTCTTTTGCAAATGAAATAATATATGCACTTAGTTTGACAGCAGAAAATTGAAATTTAATGCTACATTTTGTAGTATGTAAGATTTCTGGAAAGTAGCCAAGAGGTTAGGTCAGTTACCTTTTATGTCCGTGTCAGCGGATAACCAATCAGACAATAGTAAAACAAGGGACAAAATTGTCACAAAACCAGGTTTTCAATGTAGAAAAAAGTCTGATAGAGGGAGACAACTAAAACTGAACTGATTGTTTATAATTAACCCCCTTTGTTTCAAAATAAATATATTTTTAGTTGTGGCGACCTTGACCTTGGAGATATTGACGTAATTCTAAAGTGCAATCGTCCCACGATGGTGAACAAATATGCCAAATCATTTTTAAGTCTCACAATGAATGACATAGTTTTGGCCCGGACAAGCTCTTTTATGGCCATTTTTGACCTTTGAACTCAAAGTATGACCTTGACCTTGGATATATTGACGGTATTCTTTTGAGCGACACACCGTCTAATGATGGTGAACAAATGTGCCAAATGATTTTAAATTCTCACCAAGAACCACAACGTTATGGCCCGGACAAGCTTGTTCCGTCCGCCCGCCAGCCGGCATTTGCCAATCTAATTACCCGTTTTTTTCTTTGGAAAACCTTGTTAAAAAGACCAGGAAAAATCCATACTAAGCACACATGCCCGGCATGCCAATGAAGCAATTACAATATTTGTTCACACCCCCTTAAAACAAATCATCGGATTTACACTGATCTAAAATTCAATCCTGAATGGCTCAAATCGGGATTTCCAAATAATCCGGACAATTAACACCCTTGCAACATGCATGGGTTGCTAAGTTACTAAATGTCCTACATATAACAAATTCAGAATTTGTGTACCATCCCACTCACATAAATAGCAATTGCAAGATGATGTCCATTACAAACCTGTTTGTTATCATTCTGACCTTTTTGTACTTCTATAGTTTTTCAAATTTTAATGTGATTAAAGTGCAAACACCTGATTATAGAAGGTATACCTAAGATCATATTGCTTGCCATGAGTAATAATCCAACAGATTGGCTTTGTTTGTATGCCAATAGATAGAGCTTGCACATTCTTTTTCAATATGTGGTTATGGACAACTGTAAACATTACTTCATGTATTTTAAGGTGCCTTTGCATTTTTTGGTAAATTGACAAAATAAAACAAGAGCTGTCACCATAGGATGACTTATGCCCCCTATAAATGCTTGATAGAAGTTATGAGCTTTTCCGAAACCTAAACACAGATTTCAAAACCTAAACGCGGACCCTAAGTTCAAGGTCACAGGGGTCAAAATTTGTGTGCGTATGGAAAGGCCTTGTCCATATACACATGCATACCAAATATGAATGTTATATCTCAAGGGACATAGAAGTTATGAGCATTTTTCAATATCTAAACGCAGATTTCGAAACCTAAACGCGGACCCTTACTTCAAGGTCAAGGTCACAGGGGTAAAAATTTTTGTGCGTATGGAAAGGCCTTGTTCATATACACATGCATACCAAATATGAAGGTTATATCTCAAGGGACATAGAAGTTATGAGCATTTTTCAAAACCTAAACGCAGATTTCGAAACCTAAACGCGGACCCTAAGTTCAAGGTCACAGGGGTAACAATTTTTTTGCGTATGGAAAGGCCTTGTCCATATACACATGCATACCAAATATTAAGGTTATATCTCAAGGGACATAGAAGTTATGAGCATTTTTCAAAACCTAAACGCAGATATTGAAACCTAAACACGGACCTTAAGTTCAAGGTCACAGGGGTAAAAATTTGTGTTCGTATGGAAAGTTCTTGTCCATATGCACATGCATACCAAATATGAAGGTTATATCTCAAGGGAAATAGAAGTAATGAGCATTTTTCGAAACCTAAACTCAAAGTGTGACAGAAATACGGACCGACAGACGGACAGTCTGATAACTATATGCCCCCTTTTCTTTGAAAGGGGGCATAAAAATTGTTTCAGACTTGCACATTTTTGTTGCAGTTATGATATTTGTGAGAAAACAGTTATACTTAACATTAACAACCTGAAAATGATAAATCGTTGCAAAGCAAAACAATTGAATAATTTGGAGTTCTGTTGTCGTTTTTTGTGACACTACGAGCTTTGCTTATAGAAACTAAAAGTATAAAATATTGTATGAGCATGGATGGCCGTCTTAGCGTTAGACTTGTACTCCAGAGGTCAGTGGTTCGAGCCCAGATGAGGATTACTTTTTCTTTTAATTTGTTCTTGTTTTTTAATTGAGCTTTTTAGATTTAATGTTTACATTTATAAATATAACGCATTTAATGACAAACTTCAATACATGCCATAATCTGTTATAAGGTCCCTTAAATACCAAGATGAGTATCAAGGAACCTGAGTGAAACATTTTATTTTATTTCGGATATATACAGGACTGCTTATTGGAAACAAAAAGTTTGCTCGATTCTTGAATGACTTACAAAAATGTTTATCAAATCAAGTAGGTTCGTTTATTCTTCGTCTGTTGTCCCATCTCGCCAACAGTCAACCAGCTCCCTCCAGGCTTGTCAGTTCCAGGCGAGTCTCTCTAGCTGCCCCCATTTTGGCCCATCTGCTTAGAATCTGCATCCAGGTCACGGCGCCAGGTGTTACTGTATTTGAAATAAAGTAGGTTGGATGCCATTAAATGTGACTTTAAACACCATAATGACAGACAAAATAACAGGTTTATTTCCCTTCAATTAATAACAAGCAAATTCATTGAATTGATATCCCCCGCTAATTAGCTTCTGGACACAAAAGTGTTATATTTGACACTCAGGTAAAAAAGCATTTTTTTAGGTTCCAAGGGCCATAACTCCGTTATTAACAGATAGTGTACAATGCCATTTGGCATGCATCATCCTCTTATCTATACATATACTCATACCAAGTTTCAATGAAATCCACCAAAGCACTTCCAAGATATGGCTCCCAACACAAAAGTGCCGGATGGACGGAAAGACGGGCAGACAAGGCCAAAACAATATCCCTCCGCCTATTGCAGGGTGATAATAACATGAATGTAAATTAAAGCCAGCACATATATGAATTAACTGCCTAGATGGGTGTATTAAATATAATTTAGGGCTTTACAATACTTACTGATATGTGAGCATATATTTACTTTTAGTAAATATAAATAAATGTAACAGTAATACTTACACACTTGTGACTGTGAGTTTATACATGTAACTAAACTTCCTTTATAATTTTATAACAGTTTTTTTATTCCTGCCATAGTATAAAGAAGTCACTTGCTCAATAACACATTTAAGCATGAGCTGTTTTTTTTAAATCTGCATACATAAGAAAACATCGAAAAAAAACACAAGAGGAGCATGTATCCGAAAGTAAATTACGTCCGAAATCAGGCAAGTTAAGCATGCGCGAAATTCACCAGAACATCGATTAAATATGGTTTAAACAGAATCATATGTAAAACGTGAATGATAAATTAAACATTATCCAACAAAAGCATGCAGCTTTAACCAAAAAAACAACAGCAAAAATCAGCAATATAGCGATGTTGTTGAATAACTCGGCGAAGGCTAGCAAGAAGAGAATTTTCCAGGGGAAACAACTAAAAAGTAATGCAAACGGATTTAAATGGCTCATGCACGAAAGTTTATAATATAGCAACAACACATGATTTAGCTATAGAATTAGAATGCGAAAGATTTTTTTTAACTATTACTCGAAGATTCCTTAACTAAATAAAATATCAATAAAAGTTAAAACTTTGAGTTTGACCTACTTAGCAATCAATGGTCAAAACAACCTCGAAATAGCTTTTTCTTCATGTCAACAATACAATTGTTGAGTTAATGTTGACGTAATACTAATAATGATAATACTATCCATATTCTCTACCTAGAATATTCATCATATTAAAATATCCAATAAATGTAGTATATTTCTTTTCACGCTAACAATTCAAGATGGCTTACAATCGGTTTTGCTTGGGCATGCGCATTGCAAGCCTATTTGGTTTGGTCCCGCCTTTTTCTCCATATATGGTCATTTGAGCTTGTGGACGGCCGTGGACCATCCACCTACAGCTAATACTATATATTTTAATTTCGTGATTGTAACCACAGGGTATGTCTTGAATTATGCACAATAATCGCACCAGTTTTATAAGTTCAAGTTTTAAGCAGACGTTCACGATAAAAACTCTTTCTTTCACATGGTGTTGCACGTGATCATTAACTAAATACATGTGTATATATGCAATAATAAGTTTTCCGTGGGAGTTATAGGTGTTATATTATCTGTATACGATTTCAGTAGCGATGTAGATGATGAATCTTATTAATTTGGATTAAGAGCGGTTAACAGTAGTGGCCATCAACAAACTTTTATTTATAATAAGATTATTTGCTGAATTAAAAGAAAATAAAGTAATGATGGGTTGTGCTAAGCGAGGCGGTGAATCGGATATTAAAGAGAATAAGTACGGATTAAAGTACCTGTACATTATCGCGGCATTTTAGTCTTACGGTTTTTAGAAAAGGATGGCAGAATTGGGGTACACATATTTTCTTCTGGATCAAGGATTTGTGTTATCATTTATCTAGTACTTGAAATTACAACTGAGACATCCAAAAGAGGTTTGCACGGGGACAGTTATGTGGTTCGTCCGGCGATGTTGGGCGGGATTCCCTATGTACGTATCGTTGATGTGTTATTTTACTATACAGCGGTTGGTTTTAATTATCGATAAGTCCTGTAATGTGGTCCCAATTTGGAGTGGGCACCGGGCATGTTGGTTGTGTGTTTTGGGGAAACGATATATCTAGAACGGAGATGGGATCGGCTGGAATATTGTCGACTTGAGGAGGATTCGGACTCGGGGCGTGCTTCCCGTTGTTGTAGCGGAGATATGCAGACGATGGGCATATCGAGAGGCGGCTCTATCCAACGACTGCTCGATTGATGTTAGGTATTAACGGTATATCTCGCTTTCGCCGCGCGAATGGATGTTTAACCCGAATGGATCTTTCCAATATTTTTTTAGATGTTTGTTTTGTCACATATTAAAATCCTTACAAATATGTGTACGATGCCAACTAAAATTATCGTAACTTGCTTAATGGCTTAGTTGATAGGCCATCATCCGCTTTGAAACCGATAGACAAAAGGAAATGTTACCTTTCACAACAGTGCAATTAGTGATTGGAATGCTTTGCCAGATACAATAAAGAAAATTGATAATCAACATAAGTTCAAATAAGCTGTTAAAAATGATCCATTGTGCTTAGCTAAAACACTTTAATTGTACTAATTAGAATATGTGTAATCTAGTAATCATGGAAAATACATTATAGAAACATGATTGCAACATCGTACATGTATACTCAATTATTATTAGAGACTTATAGTTAATTTTGTGTAATTTTCACATAGGATTATGTTATAGTAAGTATGACCTAAAGTCTAGTAAATTGGACCCCATGCGAAATATGCTTTAAGGCTTTCATGTGCCATCCTAGGTTTTTACACTTTATTATCCGAGTTATTTCATTTTAAATTCTAAGTTTCCCAAAGTTGTGAATGTGTTTCAATAATATATCTAATTACCAGATTATGCTGAAAGTCTGTGATAGTAAATATATGTGACATACATGTTTAACTGTGACATTTAAGTATTATATGAAATACCATTACAGTAATATTAAATCATGTTTTAAGTGTGAGGTAGTTGCTGAGCTGTTTCCTTCAAATCTACATTGACGTGACATATTTTTATACCAGTTTTTAGACCATAGGTTTTGATTAGCAGCAATCTCACAAATACTTTTAAGTAATAATTGTAAGATGATGATGACTTGTATATTTTGTGTTTTAAACCTGAATAAAAATCAATCAATCAATCTAACCCAGAATCGAAAATTGGCCACCGCCTATATTGGCTATCACGTGACTCGCTGCCATGACGGTACTGAAAAATCTGGTAGACTACAACGTCAAAGATCTCGCAATCAACAAAGTTTAGAAACATTAATTTATTATACTTCACGTCTTTAAAAAATAAATGTTGACTAAAATAAAACAGATTTTTATTATATCTGCCTGTGCAACAATATTCAGTTACAGCACGTAATGTTAAAGTACGAAATAGCTGGGCTTTTTTAAGTACTACAAACAGTTATGCCTTTGCTTAAAACACAATAATTTTTTTATTGAATGTAATTATTCGAAGAATTGTAAAGTTTTATCAGCATTCTAAGTCTGAAGTAAACTTTGCGATTTTTGCTGTTATCAGTGGAATATTTATAAGCGAAACTTTGAAAGATTTATGGCCGAGGTACACAATTTTATTGAAAATCAGATTTCTGCCTTTATTTGACACATTTATTTTTTTTTTTATTAAACACTACTAAAGTTCCGGAGATACTCATTAAGAAAATGTATACGACCGAGGCAGACTTTTTTTTTATTGAATAGTACATATCTAAGCTTTTCTTAACATTTATTATTTCGTTATTAATGTTTCTTATTTAAGTATCATTGTAATTGGTAAGTCAAAATTTTTTAGCCGAAATAAAGTTTCTGATTTTAAATCAAATTGGTCCGGAAATATTTATAAGCAAAACTCAGCAAGATTTCGGGTAGAAGCATACTTTTTTATAAAACGTATCTGGTTTAGTCTAAATCTTAAGTGGCTGTGCATTAATACTTTTATTTAAAAATCGCTTTTAAGCTAAATCTAAAATCTCTAGCCGGAAATGAATGTTGTGATTTTTAATTAACAGGCGCATGAGATATTCATAAGCTAAAATGTGTAAGATGTCAGAACATGTCAGTGTTTTTTTATTTAAAAGTGCATATCTGCTTTTGCCTTAAACTTTATTTTTTTATTGAATTATTTAAATAACGTTTTAAGGTTAAAATCGAAGTATATTGCCTAAAAAGTGTTTGTGTTATTCTCAATATTAAATTAACTGATTTATTTCTTTATTTTATTTCTTAATAAAATATAAATTAACGATAAAAATAATAATTATGACACATATGGAGCCTTATAAAGTAAAATAAACTAGTTCCAATAATGCTCGATACATTCAATAAACGTATTGATTTCTTTGCTAAATGTTAACTTTTAAGATTAGATATTTTTTAAACCACTTAATACTCGAAAAAAATAAGTGATGGTGTTTTTCGTTATTACGGATTGTCAATTTAAGCAAGATAATGGTCTTCAAAACAAGTGCGATCAAGGCACGAAAGCATAGGCGATGTCCCAAGGGTGGATTATAAGTGTTAATTGGTATGACTGTCACACCACATTTTGCACATGTGTAGATCCCGCTATTATGATAAGATACCATGCGTCGACTTCAAATAACATGTAACATGACAACCAATCCCTCATTCATTTATGACTCTTACAAATGCAGATGAACCTTGTTTCAATTAATCACCAAATAACTGATACAAATCTTTATTGAAAAAAATACGAACTTTTATGTGATCATCGAATCGAAAACAATTACTATTTAAATATTCAAATATATTAAATATAATCGCTTAACTTCCTTTTATTGTTCAGTTACCTTTACAAACATACAGGTCACTGTATTGTTAGTCAGTACCGTAATGGCGCCGCGTGCGAGTATTCAGAGACGGTAATCCGGGAGTTGTAGATTTCTGGGATAGTCTTGGCGCCTACCGGTAATTGCGAAAATGGCCATCGGGGTCAATCCAAAGATCTTCAAATATCTTTGGTCAATCGAATGCATATAAATTTAATGATTTAACAAGAATTGGAGGTAATTAAAAAGCACTTAAGTTTATCGATTATAATTATAAAATCAGGGTGTAGTTTATAACAAAAATCTAATAATTTATTTAATGATGACGTATAATTATAATCCAATCGGTAACAAAATGAACAGTTAAGAAAGAGCACTCTACTGGTGTTTCTGCGAGTTGAAGACATGTAGCATGTCTATCTGTACTATAGGCCCTGTTAATGAATACATGCGAAATTTGGAAGTGAACAAAAAAAAAAACACGCATGTTTTTATATGTCGATCTATAGTTAAATGTGTATTCTAGGGGATACCAACAAAAACTGCATTTAAATCGGCGTTTTCTGACAAAATACTGATGAGATTTAGCTCCCTGTAGTAATCTGTATCATGTACAAGGGCTCTCATAATATTGGCCCTTCTGATTAGTTGCTAAGATTTGCTATTATGCGCATGTGCTTGTTCTTATAATAGTATCTTAAAGGAAAAAGGAAAGTCTTGCTTATGTTGTTCTTAAAATATGTTTACATTGTATTCTAAAATAAGCAGCATATACAGTAAAACATTTGATAAAGCTATTGTTGATCCATGAACAAACTAACATAATTGTGTGTTACGTAATTTAAAAATCATAACATTACCCTGGAATAAACATGACCTAATCACCAATAAACATCGGATATCATGAGAATGATCGTCGTAATAGTCATGGATAACTCATCATCATAACCGTAAAATAAATAATTAGACTCTTATTCTCATTCATCTTGGAAATTTGGTAATGTCACGCCCATATTTAAGAAAGCTGACCCCTCCAAACCGTCTAGCTATCGGCCAATTTCCTTGCTGTGTTGCAAAGGAAAACTCATGGAGCGTTGTGTCAACAAACAAGTTTACAACTACCTTATCACAAACAACATTCTCACACACTTCCAATCCGGATTCGTGAAGGGCGAGTTTACCATAAACCAGCTAACTTATCTGTATAACGACATCTCTAAGGCTATTGATAATGGTAAAGAGGTCCGAGCAGTTTTTGCGATATATCGAAAGCACCATATATTGACGGAGTGTGGCACCACGGTTTATAATCTGAATTATCTTGTGTTGGTATAAATGGATCTCTTCTGGGCTGGTTTTCTTTCTACCTCTCTGGCAGGAAACAACGGGTTGTCGCGAATACATCTTCTTCCTTTCCGTCGGTTACTGCCGGTGTCCCACAACGATCCATTCTCAGTCCATTGCTCTGTTTCGTATATATCAACAAAATTATTAATGAGATCAGGGCCAACACCCACTTATTTGCTGACGAGTCTTAATATTATTGTTGAAAATCTGCAAATGTCTGCCCACGTTTTAAACACTGATCTGTCGCGAATTATTACCTGGTTCAGGGACCTATACAAACAAATAGGTCCCTGCCTGGTTGGTCTCTTTTGTTCCAGCAAAAACAGAATATCTCCTATTTTCACGTTAACGTAAAACACACCAACACCCTGGCATTTTAATGGACGACGGTCCAGTTACGAAAGTCATGCTCCACAAGCATATTGGACTTACCCTTTCAGAGAATGTAAAATAGACAATTCATATCTGTATCATGGTTTACGTGGCAGCGAATCGGCATCCTCAGCTCCTTAAAGGGTTTATTATATCGCAAAAGCCGAGAGCGCATGTATCTTTTATGCATCTGACCCCTCTTGGAGTATGGCGATGTCGTGTGGGACAATTGCTCTAATGAACTAAGTAACGAAATCGAGACTGTCAAAAACGAGGCTGCAATGATCTTTTTTGGCGCTACCAAATTATGTAGCCTTGACCGTCTCCTAATGGATCTTAAATAGGAATCCCTTGCCGACAGAATAAAAGAAAATCATAAATTAAGCCTCTTTTATAAAATGAAGAACAACATAACCTTTTCATACCTTAGTAACCTGATACCCGCACAGTCCGATCGCCCATATTCGCTTCGTAGTAATAACGATATTCCGGCAATGTTCACAAAGACTCAGCTGTACGGGTCTTCAATTTCCTTAACTATCCGGTTATGGGATTCTCTTCCATCGCCCACACGAAACGCCACTACGGTAACTGCACTCAAACATAATCTCACAAACAGAAAAAGCACAAGATCGCAAAATCTTTATAATATCGATCATCGAAAATCGCAGATCCACCCAAAGACATATATGTATTGATAGGTCTTTTATCCACCGCTGCCGACTTAGTCTAGGTTGAGGTACTCTAAACTACGACTCTAGCCGTAGAAGTATCACTAACATTCCTCTTTGCCCCTGTGTTGCAGAAGAAACGCCATCCCACTACTTATTGAAGTGCCCAAAGTTTGATAACTTACGTAACTCTTTCCTTTCAAATATGACGTGTCAATTGACGCTAAACAATCTAGTATTTGGAGATTAATTAATTTTTCATCCTGCCCAAGCCTTCGTTGCAGCAACAAATCGCTTTGACACAAAGACAGTGGTTCGGAAAGATTCCCCTCCCCCTGATCCCCTATAGACCAGTTGACGAGTGACGTCACGCACACCTGCAAATATTAGACTCCGCCCACTGGTTGGAAAAGAGGTGAAACTCATATAAGCGCATATAGAAAAGGTTGAACAAATCATCGTTTTATTGATAATCATGCACTATATCAAATATAATTTTACTAACTATGTCTGAATAAAACATGAGCGTGCAAGGAAATGCATTTTTGGCACGATTATATTGTTGTTATTATTTGTTAAACTATAAACGAACTCGGGAGTGGAACACAATTTACGAGTTCGGTATGTGGTTACCATAAACGTTTCTACTTGGCACATCTTCGCAACCATTTTTTAGATACAATATTCTCAGATATTGAAATTATTTCTGAATAAATCAAATTTAATGAACGAACACAAATAAGGATGTAAACAAACAGCAAATAGATCGACTTCATGTACGCAACATATAGTAACTGATTTGAACATTTAAGCCTGTAAAAACCTACCACATTAAATAAATTCTGTTGATAAATGTAATTCTTTTTATTTAATTATTCACACCAAGTTTGACACTCTTTGTTTCAGCGTTTTTAACCCGGTGTTTTATTGCACCTTTGTTCATCATAAACCGATTATCTCGTTATGATCGGATACTGTCCAAACAATTACAAAGAACACATGGTGTCATACATCCAGGGACCTATTTGGGTCCCTGAATAAACCACATGTGGCATACAAGTGTCTGGTCATTAAACACAATTTATGATACCTCCATGTCATCTCTTGGCATATTGAGCGATCATCTTAGCAACATTTTAAAGCCAAAATACGAAACAGTGTTCCCAAGCGTTTTTTACTATATAAATATAAGAAAACTGCCCCCCCCCCCCCCACGGCAACCAGGTTATTCAACTGACCGGAACCATTTTCGAACTCAACTCTCGTATCAAGGAAACATATGTTCTGACCAAATTTCATGAAAATTGGGCCAAAAATGTGACTTCTAAAGTGTTCACATGTTTTCACTATATACATATAGAGAAAAAATGCCCCGCCCACTGGCGGTCATGTTTTTACACCGATCTGGACCATTTTCGAACTCGTCCAAGATATCAATAAAACCACTGTTTTTACCAACTTTCATGATGGGCAAAAATTGTGACTTCTAGAGTGTTTACAAGGTTTCTCTATAGCAAAATAAGGAAAACTGCCCCGCCCACTGGCCGCCATGTTTTTCAACGGACTGGAACCACTATTGAACTCAACCTTTATCATTAAGATAAACATTTTGACAAAGTTACATGGAGATTGGGCATAAAATGTGACTTCTACAGTGTTTACAAGGTTTTTCTTTTTCTTGACCTAGTGACTTTGTTTTTGACCCAGCATGACCCAGTTTCAAACTCGATCAAGATATCATTGGGACAAATCTTCTGACCAAGTTTCATGAAGATCGGACAATAAATGCGGCCTCTAGAGTGTTTACGAACACATGTGGACGGACGGACGGCGGATGGACGACGGACAAAGACCGGTCACAAAAGCTCACCTGAGCAATCAGGTGAGCTAAAAATCCTGGTTATTATTTTTCAGGATTTATTGAAATATGGCTATTTGAAGTCAACGATGCAGGGATTTGTACCATTATGAGCACTTTATTAACACATTTCTTTAAAGGTATGCCAGTGAAAAAGTTTTTGCACCGAAAATGGTATCAACTTTTTCAAGCACGTCCATCTTTTTACATCATATTGAGTTTCCGGGGGTGTACTAAATTGAGTTGTCCAATATATGTTACAACATCTGAAACTTTCTAAGAACTTTACAGTTGGAAAATAGTAGAGTCAATCAGAAGAATTTCATTAACGTCTCCTTTTAAATTTACACAATCAGACCATTTTTATTTCAAAAGAATCAACACATAAATATTAATTATTGAGAAGTTGTTTATGCATTGTAAGTTCTTAATAGTAAAGAACATTTTAATAATTTTATTTAAATGAGCTCCATAATTCCTTGTAAAGAGATGCATGTTTGAATGTCATAGTGCATATTGTTTTATGAATTAAATTTTTTGCTCATATATCTTTTGTAAACACGCTACAATTGTCAGTTCTGCGTTTTAATTAAAACAAAATCAATACTTTTTGTGTGTTAAATTGCTGTAAGATATTATGCACTGTTGAATAGATGAAAAAATAATGCGTAGACAATCATGAATGGTCTCTGTTGGAATCATGTCATATCTTATAAGGGAAATGTTAAATGAGTTTTATTATAATTCAAATATAATTCTTAAAAAGGGCTGATAAATCAAGTGAATTGTTGTTTAATTGTATTATCTTTATTTCCCGGAGTTCTCATAATCTTTATTTCGCGGAGTTATCAAAATAACATAACTATGCAATCTAAACAGATTGGTGATGGCAAATCATGGTTAATGAATCTAGTATGTACACTCATTATTTATGTTCAATTCTAAAAATAATTCCGTGCTAACTATACATCTCTTTTAATAACAAGATGGGGAGGCCCATATATATAGGATTTTGACAATTCAAATGATGAAATATTTAAAAAGCATTTATATCTTGTTAATAAAAATAAATTATAATATGTCTACTTATTTAACGTGCTCTATCAGGCCTTTTCCGCCCTATGCCACGGGTCCGAATATTGGCCCCATTCCCAATGCAAATCTGATTTTTTCCCAATTAAAAAGAAATCCAAATTCAAAAAAAAAATTATCTTTTTGTAACCCTTAAAATATATGTTTACCTGATCCAGTGTAGAAAATAGAAAAATATTGCATAATTAAATTATCTAAAAATAAAAAAATAAAATAATTTCAAAGCGGCGCAATAGGGGGCATTGTGTTTCTGACAAACACATCTCTTGTTTTTTTCAAACATGGTTAAAAAACACAAATATTTATTTTAATTATTTTATTTTTGATATACCATCCAACCATCCCACCCAAGAATCCCCCCCCCCACACATTTTTATTTTATTTTTATTTTTTTTTGCATTTTTTTGCATTTTATGAAGATAATGTAATAAATGACCACACCCTCACACTATACACCCCTCTCCACTCCACCACTCCATCCTTTGTGGTTGAAATTAAGATAGGTCCCTACACCTTTAAAAAGAAAAATAGATGAGCGGTCTTCACCCGCAAGGCGGTGCTCTTGTAGTTTAATGTTTGATTAATTAATTACTTTTGAAACCTTGGACAAAATCTTTTGATGATAGAAATAAATGCTCTGACTTTTCATTTAAAAGAGGGAACTTATGTAGATATTCTTTGATTTTTCAGATTCAAGCTCATGTATACATGTATATCTCTTTAAAACATTAGAATATTAACACTCAGATACACGTTTTTACGCCTTTTTGACTCTTTTAGAAAATCCAATCTTATTTTGGACCTTCTTTTACTTGATTCAAGGTTTAAAGACTTCATTTCAAACCATGAGGTATTGATTTTACATTTTCAGTAAAATGTTTAAGAAATTAAAAGTGTAAACTTAAGCGACTTTGGAGAACACTTCATTTTTATTCAACACAACTTTTATTCTTATTCTACTCACAACTTTAACCACGAATCATTAGCTCCACTGGCCAAAGGCCAGCGGGGCTTATGTCATGGTCCTGTGTCCGTCGTGCGTGCGTCCGTCCGTGCGTCTGTGTGTTAACTTTTCCTTTAAACATCTTCTTCTCCTAAACTACTGGTCCAATTCTGATGAAATCTATCAGGAATGTTCCTGGGGTGAACGTTTTCAAATTTGTTTATATTATGCCCCTGGGGTCTAATATGACCCTACCCCGGGGGTCACAAAATTGAAAAATTGTTATTTTGTGAAAACTTTCAAAATCTTCTCGTCCAAAACCATTGTGCCTAGGGCTATCAAATTTGGTATGTAGTGACATCTAATAAACCTCTACCAAATTTGTTCAAATAATGCCTCTGCGGTCATCTTTGACCCTGCCCCGGGGGATCACATAACTGAATAAACGCTTATAAAGCGCCTGTTTTGTGAAATCTTTAAAAATCTTCTCGTCGAAAACCATTCGGACTATGGCTACCAAATTTGGCATGCAGTTACATCTTATAGTCCTCTACCAAGTTTGTTCAAATTATGCCCTTTGGGTCAAATTTGACTCTGACCCGCGGGTCACAAAATTGAACATTATAAATGCTTATGTCTTGCTTATTTTGTGAAAATATTCTTTTCATTAACTCTAGGACCTAGGGCTACCACAGTTTGTATGTAGTGAGATATAGTAGTCCTCTACAAAGTTTGCTATAATTAGGCCCCTGTGGTTAAATTTGACCCAGCCCAGGGGGTCACAAAAGTGTACATGTGCTTAAATAGGGCCTATATTTAAGTATTTGCACATGCCGAGAAAATTTGTTTCAGACTTTTTTCAGCAGTGGAGCGATATTGGACCATCATGGCCCTCTTGTTATTGATTGTTTTGTGTTTGAAATGAAATAACCATCACTATTTGTTAATGTATAAAACTGAGGAAAGGAACCTTACCAGCTAAGCTAATGTTTCAATCTCACGAACTTAAGATGTTTGTTACTTACTGTATCTTGGAAATACATTCTGGAATATATATCTTTTAACCATTTTAAAACAAGGGAACCCTTAGACTTTAGAGCTTTTTGTCGATTTTGATGATTCAAGTTCGTTTAAACATTTGAAGCATATAGTCGTATACAGACTTATATTTAATAATAATTACTGTTAGGTACTTTCTTCATAAATTTCAGCCAAAACAGGCTTATACTTTATGATTATTATTAGCTAGCATTTTCTTAATAAATTTCATTGAATGAAACTTTATTTTATGTTGATTTTTTAAGCATTTTCTTTACAAATTTTAGTCAAAACAGGGAAGCCCCAGAGACTTGTTTTCTTGCATGTACTGTGTAACGACCCTCATGGTATGGATTCTGTGGTTTGGGACAGCCCTCTCCTACTACGGAATGGTACTGGCCAGTGCTGAAATCCTGCAGATAAAAATGCCAACCAGTCGGGTGAGTACACGCAGCTTAATGCATTTGTGTAAAGTGTCATCCCAGATTAGCCTGTGCTGTCTGCACAGGCTTTTCAGGTACGAAACGTTCCCCTTTTGTGGTTTTGTATGCCCCCGGATCGAAAGATCGGGGGTATATTGTTTTTGGCCTGTCTGTCTGTCATTGTATGTGTCTGTCTGTCACAAACTTAAATCTTGGTTAAACTTTTGCAATAACTTTTGCAATAACTTTTGCAATATTAAAGATAGCAACTTAATATTTGGCATGCAAGTGTATCTCATGGAGCTGCACATTTTTAGTGGTGAAAGGTTATCCTTCAAGGTCAAAGGTAAAAAACCCAATTGAAAGCGGCCCATTAGGGGGCATTGTGTTTCTGACAAACACATCTCTTGTTTTTGTTTACAGCAAGTCACTTCTAATCGAAGATCCAGTTAAGGTGGAAAATGGCATCTCTGATTAGTCAGTGTGGACTGCACTGGCTTATCTGGGACAACACATTATGTTCATATACTTATCCTCATTTTGCCTGAGCTTGGCTCATTTAGGATATCTGGTGTGAAATAACATTACCTATTAATTGATTGAAATGGCACTCTTGGCTGTGAGTCTTTAATTCTGACATGCTGGAAGAGGGGGTCAGTTTTGTTTTGTTGGGAATACTTTGTGAAGTTGCCAGTGAATCAGCAATTAAAACATTCTAAAACTCGGGTAATGTTGCAATTCAGAAAATCTTTATGTCTGTAAAGCTGATCTGTCAAGTTATTCAAAGAAGTTAATGTGACATTCTGAGAATGATTTTATAAAGCTAACCTTATTTTGCATTATTCATAGTGCCCTTGAAAGGCCCTTGCATAGATGGGAGTAGTCAATTCAGTGCTGTGATCTTACATAGCAAAAATGCTGAAGTCTGTAATGAATGGACAGCTGTAGTATTTGTTTTTCATGTAATTTTGAAATCTAAATGATATGTAGGAATGCTATTTAATGTTGTTGAAAGAATTTAACAGTCTCGAAGTTTCTTTGTTTTATTTTTACATTCTGAAGGCTCTTGGTCAAAACACATTACTTGTTATCTTTAAGCACCTCTCATTCTAAGGAATAGTCCATGCTGTGTATGAACACATCGCTTGTTATCTTTAAGCACCTCTCATTCTATGGAATACTCCATGCTGTGTATGAACACATCGCTTGTTATCTTTAAGCACCTCTCATTCTATGGAATACTCCATGCTGTGTATGAACACATCGCTTGTTATCTTTAAGCACCTCTCATTCTATGGAATACTCCATGCTGTGTATGAACACATTACTTGTTATCTTTCAGCACCTCTCATTCTAAGGAATAGTCCATGCTGTGTATGAACACATCGCTTGTTATCTTTAAGCACCTCTCATTCTATAGAATAGTCCATGCTGTGTATGAACACATCACTTGTTATCTTTAAGCACCTCTCATTCTATAGAATAGTCCATGCTGTGTATGAACACATCACTTGTTATCTTTAAGCACCTCTCATTCTATGGAATAGTCCATGCTGTGTATGAACACATCATTTGTTAACTTTAAGCACCTCTCATGCTATGGAAAAGTCCATGCTGTGTATGAACACAGCATTTGTTAACTTTAAGCACCTCTCATTCTATGGAATAGTCCATGCTGTGTATGAACACATCATTTGTTAACTTAAAGCACCTCTCATTTTATGGAAAAGCCCATGCTGTATATAAACACATCATTTGTTAACTTTAAGCACCTCTCATACTACGGAATAGCCCATGCTGTATGTAAACACATCATTTGTTAACTTTAAGCACCTCTCATACTATGGAATAGTCCATGCAGTGTATGAGCATATCATTAGTTAACTTTAAGCACCTCTCATACTATGGAATAGTCCATGCTGTGTATGAACACATCATTCGTTAGCTTTAATCACAACTCATACTATGGAATAACCCATGCTGTATAAAAAATCATTTGTTAACAATAAGCACCTCTCATACTATGGAATAGTCCATGCTGTGTTTGAACACATCATTTGTTAGCTTTAAGCACCTCTCATACTGTGGAATAGTCCATGCTGTGTATGAACACAGTATTTGTTAGCTTTGATCACCTTGAATAGTCCATGCTGTGTATGAACACATCATTTGTTAGCTTTGATCACCTTTCATACTGTGGAATAGTCCATGCTGTGTATGAAACATCATTTGTTAGCTTTAATCACTGTTCATACTGTGGAATAGTCCATGATGTGTATGAACACATCATTTGTTAGCTTTGATCACCGTTCATACTGTGGAATAGTCCATGCTGTGTATGAACACATCATTTGTTAGCTTTGATCATCGTTCATAATGTGGAATAGTCTATGCTGTGTATGAACACAGTATTTGTTAGATTTGATCACCGTTCATACTGTGGAATAGTCCATGCTGTGTATGAACACATCGTTTGTTAGCTTTTATCACCGTTCATACTGTGGAATAGTCCATGCTGTTTATGAACACATCATTTGTTAACTTTGATCACCCTTCATACTGTAGAATAGTCCATGCTGTGTATGAACACATCATTTGTTAGCTTTGATCACCGTTCATACTGTGGAATAGTCCATGCTGTGTATGAACACATCATATGTTAGCTTTAAGCACCGTTCATACTGTGGAATAGTCCATGCTGTGTATGAACACATCATATGTTAGCTTTAAGCATCGTTTATACTGTGGAATAGTCCATAAGCGTGGAGAGATGCTGGTAAATGTTGCCTTGATCAGAAAAAACAAGGTTAAATGCATATTCTTAAAGTGTTCATGAAGATATATCTTCACAGTTTATGGGAGTATATGCAAGTTCAATGTCAACTGTCTATTCTTGCAATACAAACCAACATATGGATTTGAAAATGGAATGTTATATAAAATTATGTAACATTCTCTTTATGGCACTATCATCAAACATGTTTGACATCAGCTTAATTAATAACTACCAAGCTTACGCAATCCTTACAACTCTACTTGTTTTGTTGAAGCATCAAAATTTTGTTTTCGATGTATGAACTGATCTGCACAGATTAATGAGGTTTTCCAAACAGTGTACATGTCATCTGGACATGAAGTCTTTTTTGCCGTACAGCAAAACACTATTTGCAATTTAATATAAACTATTGTTAATTTTAGCGTACTTTTTTTTCTGAACTTTTATTCTAGCTGTTTATTTATCAGAATTTGATTCTCACCGATTATCCAGATTAGCACAGGCTAATCAGGGACAACACTTTTCGCATTTATGGTATTTTTAATAATTAAGGAAGTCTTTGCTTAGCGAAAATTTAGTTAAAGTGTTAAGTTTAGTCTCTTATCAGCGTATGCATAGGCTAATCTAGGAAGGCACTTAACACACATGCATTATGCCCTGTTTTCCCTGAGTGAGGCTCATTTAATGTGACAAGACAATCTTTAATTCAGGTGAGAAGTGCAAGTGTAACCTTCTCAAGAAAGGCGACTACACCAGCATGATTGTCTCAATACTAGGAGAATTCATTGGTAAGTTTACAGCATGGTTGTGTCAACACTAGGAGAATTCATTGGTAAGTTTACAGCATGGTTGTGTCAACACTAGGAGAATTTATTGGTAAGTTTACAGCATGATTGTGTCAACACTGGGAGAATTCATTGGTAAGTTTACAGCATGATTGTGTCAACACTAGGAGAATTCATTGGTAAGTTTACAGCATGATTGTGTCAACACAAGGAGAATTCATTGATAGGTTTACAGACTTGGAATTGACTTGTACTCATGAAAAGTACTGGTTTGGTTGATAACTGCCTGTAACACAGGCAGCAGCTGAAACTTAGCTAAGCAGTTTGTATTGTAAAATTATACATTTCCGCAAAGTTTATAAAATCCCACTGGCACTTTGTTGTTAAAAAAAGTATTACCTATTGTGCTATTGTTATAAGTTTGTAAAACAACCAAACACATTATTATTTAAATAATTTGAAACTGCCAGCTATTCGAAGCCTGAACATTTGCATTGTGTTTTGGGAAAAACTAGACTAAATGCATGTGCCTAAAGTGACATCCCAGATTAGCCTATTCAGTCTGCACAAGCTAATCAGAGATAACACTTCCCTCTTTTGTGGAATTTTTTGTTTATCCAGAAGACATTCTAAAGGAAAATCAATTGTAAACAGAGGGTGGTGTCCCTGATTAGCCTGTGCGGACTACCCATCCAATCTGAGATGACGCTTTACACACAAGCTTAAAGCCAAGTTTTTCCAGAACGAACCTCCATTAATTTGATATGTAACTATTGCAGCCCTTCCACTGCACATATGTCTCATTGATCTCGTGGGACGTCGGTGGACAGGGGCTGTCAACCTGTTTGGGTGCGGTCTTTTCTTCTTTTTTCTTCAACTGCCAGTACCCATGACCGTGTTGACCGGCTTCATCTTCCTAGTCAGGGGTTGCTCTGCAGGGATGTTCAACTTTGTCTACATTTACACATCTGAGGTAATCCTATAAGGCCCGTTCTGAAAAAACTGGGCTTAATTCATCTGCGTACAGTGTTGTCCCAGTTTAGCCTGTGTATTAATGGATTTTCGCTAAGGAAAGACTCTTTAAATAAACTATTGGAAAATGTTCTCCCTGATGAGCCTGTGCAGGCTACACAGCTATTCTGGGACGATATTTATGAGTAAATAATCCCAGTTTTCACAGATGAGACTCATTCACTCATTGAAGGTAATTATTGAAGGTGTAATAAAAATGGTGCTGGAATTTATTTTCACTTACCGAAATTAATTTATATTTTGGGATTTTAAAAAAATTGTCCAAAAATGTAGATGCAAAAATATTCAAACATTACGGGTGTCAGCAAATTAAGGCATTGACAATCGGATGCGGGTTTGTAATATGTACATTGTATTAACAACTAATATCATCTGCTTGTTAAATACCACGCCATATAGTATAATTTACTTATACATATATTTGCACTTTATTAAAAATAATTTCTCATGCTCTTTTGTACAGAAAGTTACTCAATTGCTTGTTTTTTACCAAACGTGTTCAAAGATGATCTTTTGATTGACCGATACTCCAGTAAGAACCTGTAATTAATGCACTTCAATAAAAAACTGAAAAAGTATTAAATCTTTGTTTGCTCTTAAGTCGTAATTTAACACCTTCAACTGTTTTTGTAGTAAAAGGGGTGCATAACATTCTGGTGCGTTTATTATTTGTCACAGTTATCACATCGGGGTAACCATTGTTTATTACCCATATACATGGTTATTTTTCCCAATGATGCAACTGATATGGTCCATTGTCCAAGTCATGCACGTGCTAGGTTTTATGACTATCCGGTCACACAACACATACCTTGTTTCCACTATGGAGGCCAAATTTAATGCTCACATTTGATGAAACATGGTCAGAATGTTTACATTGACAGCACCTAGGCAATGGTCAATGTAGACCACATGCACCCTCAAACTAGTTCACCAGGTCAGATCTCGTTACCACTGTAGAATCCACATTTATGACTAAATTATTTTCAAACATTGTTGGTAAGTTGAATTCACTTCATTTGCATCCAAAAGCTAGATATCTCATGAAAAACATTGTTACCACTTTCATAGCTACATCTATGACCCAACTTATCTGACAAAATATATCTTAATGTGGGTCGAGTTAAGTGGAATACTTGTTCAATCCGTCATTTCTCTGACAATTTGTGTATATTATACTCAGGTGAGCACTCTTAGGCCATCATGGCCCTCTTGTTTTTTTATTGTTTTCAGAAACATGGGTTTTGATTATTTTTGCTTTCACAGCAAGTAAAATTACATTATGTTAGAAGCGCATGATTCCACAAAAATCAAAACTAATTGACAATATTGAAATTACCAAACTCATAAGTATTTCTACTAAAGCCCCATTGTGTCACACCGGTTTTACTGACCATAACAATAACAATAACGTAGTGACGTAGCCATCTATGTATAGAATGACTAAAGCCCATCTTGCTTTCCCCCACCAGGTGTACCCAACCACTATACGAACTCTGGGCATAGGAGCCGCGTCTTCCTGGGCTCGAGTAGGTGCCGTGGTGACCCCTTTCCTAGCACAGGTACCTTGAGAATGCTAAGTTGTGAATGATTTATTTTAACTCTTTTGTGCCCTTTTGTCATAGCTTCAGTGGACTGACCTGGTTTATCTTTGAGTCTCGTTCTGGGAAAACAGGGCTTAATGCAGGTGTGTAAAGTGTAGACCCAGATTGGCCTGTGCAGTTCACATAAGCTATCAGGGACAACACTTTTCAATTCTATGGATTTCTTTTATTGTTTTAAGGAGTTCTCTTTTAACTAAAAACCCTGTCTAGGAAGACATTGTCATCCCTGATTAGCATGTGCCTAAAGTAGCCTGTGCAGACTTCCTGTTTTCCCTGACCGAGAGTCATTCATTTTTTGCGAGCTTGAGTGTACTTAAGGACCAAAGCTGTGCATTGATTTGGTCCTTTTAATTTTATGTATGGTAAAGAACCAGTATTACTGTATTTTGAAGTTAGTGAGATTTTACTTCAATAGATTTTTATACCCCCGCAAACAAAGTTTAGGGGTGTATATAGGAGTGAGCTTGTTTGTTTGTCGGTCGGTTGGTCCATATTAAGTGTCTGTTCTCTATATCAAGCAGTTTTCATCTGATCTTCACCAAACTAAGTCAGATATTGTATCTAGATGATGTCTAGGTCAAGTTCGAATATGGGTCATGCCGGGTCAAAAACTAGGTCACAGGGTCACTTATTGGGTTCTAATCATTGAGCATGGTGTCCACTCTCTAATTCTAGTATTTTTCATCCGAACTTCACCAAACTTGGTCATAAGTTGTATCTAGATGATTTCTAGGCCAAGTTCGAACATGGGCCATGTCGGGTCAAAAACTAGGTCACGGGGTCATTAAGTGCGTTTTAAACATTGAGCATGGTGTCAGCTGTTTTTTGTGAAGATAACATGCAAAATATTCTGTGTCAATACAGCATGAGGTGGTATTCGTCACGTCTTTGACAAAACTCTAGTTATAAAATGACTGTTAGACTAAGAATGTGACATATTTAATTACATTTTTTCTAATCCTAGAATTTTAGCCCCTGTCGCATAAAGAGTTCCATCTTGCACAAAGATTCTATCTCATCAGGGAATGATCTTTGCTGACAGCTTTTAATGCATCACATATAGAAATATGTTTTTAGAAAGACAGTACATCAAACATTAAACTTAATGTGCCTCATTCTGGGAAAACAGGGCTTAATGTATATGCAAAAAGTGTGAAGTCCGCACGGCTAATTAGGGAAGACCCTGTCCGCTTTTATGTCATGTATCTCCTAGTGCAAATCCAAAAAGTGTCTGTTAGGACTGCACAGGAATATCTGGAACAACACTTGATGCTAAAACTAGTTTTCCAAGAGCGAGGCTAATACGTGTTAAATATTCCTGCATGAATCTCTAGGTGCTGTTGGACACTTCCCTCACTGCTGCAGTATGGGTGTATGGCAGTATAGGCTTCATTTGTGAATCTCTAGGTGCTGTTGGACACTTCCCTCACTGCTGCAGTATGGATGTATGGCAGTATAGGCTTCATTTGTGCTGTATGTCTCTAGGTGCTGATGGACACTTCCCTCACTGCTGCAGTATGGGTGTATGGCAGTATAGGCTTCATTTGTGCTGTATGTCTCTAGGTGCTGTTGGACACTTCCCTAACTGCTGCAGTATGGGTGTATGGCAGTATAGGCTTCATTTGTGCTGTATGTCTCTAGGTGCTGTTGGAGACTTCCCTCACTGCTGCAGTATGGGTGTATGGCAGTATAGGCTTCATTTGTGCTGTATGTCTCTAGGTGCTGTTGGCCACTTCCCGCACTACTGCAGTATGGGTGTATGGCAGTAAAGGCTTCATTTGTGCTGTATGTCTCTAGGTGCTGTTGGACACGTCCCTCACTGCTGCAGTATGGGTGTTTGGCAGTATAGGCTTCATTTGTGCTGTATGTCTCTAGGTGCTGTTGGACACTTCCCTCACTGCTGCAGTATGGGTGTATGGCAGTATAGGCTTCATTTGTGCTGTATGTGCAGTATGACTTCCTATAGAAACCAAGGGCAGAGAACTACCAGTATGTATAAGACTTCCGTTTATGCGCCTTTTTTTATGGAAACTTAAGGGACAAATCTCCTACTAACAAAATATGCTGTATGGACCAACAGTAATCATAGGACAAAAATGTGATTCAGTATAAATGATGTGTGTCATCTTAAAGAGCTCTTAAGAGAGGAGCTTTCCTAAAAAATGAATAATTTAGTGCGGGCGAAAACATAATTTTTATAAATAATTGTATAAAGTAATACACTTGTGAAAATTGTTTCATGAATACTTCATTAAAACCTAACCACTAAGTGAGAATAATCTAAAATGTTGTTTAATCCCATCGATCGATTGATGATAACCTAAAATCAAGAAATCTATATTTGTTTCTTCCAGCAATCTGTATCAGTTGAAGTGGATTAGCTGCCTCAGTCATTGGGTATATTTGTTTCTTCCAGCAATCTTTATCAGTTGAAGTGGATTAGCTGCCTCAGTCATTGCGTATATTTGTTTCCTCCAGCAATCTGTATCAGTTGAAGTGGATTAGCTGCCTCAGTCATTGGGTATATTTGTTTCTTCCAGCAATCTGTATCAGTTGAAGTGGATTAGCTGCCTCAGTCATTGGGTATATTTGTTTCTTCCAGCAATCTGTATCAGTTGAAGTGGATTAGCTGCCTTAGTCATTGGGTATATTTGTTTCTTCCAGCAATCTGTATCAGTTGAAGTGGATTAGCTGCCTCAGTCATTGGGTATATTTGTTTCTTCCAGCAATCTGTATCAGTTGAAGTGGATTAGCTGCCTCAGTCATTGTTTATGAAGAATGCTCTCATACAGTAACACATGCCTTCCAATTTGTGGTGCTCAACTTTCTAGAAACAGGACATAAGTAGAGCTGGAGAAATGACTTTATCTTTGGTTATTGTAGCCTCAATCTGGGAAAACCTGGCTTAATGCATGTGCACAAATTGATGTCCAAGATTAGCCTGTGCAGTCTGCACAGGCTGATCAGACCCCCTTTTTGTATACGCTCGATTTTCATTAAGAAGAGACTCCCTTTAAACAAAAAATTACATAGAAGCGGAAAGAATAATAGTTAATTAGTCTGTGCAGAGTGCACAGGCTAATCTGGGATGATATTTATGCACATGTTTAAGCCCTGTTTTCTCCGATCATGGCTCATTTGTAGTGCTCTACAATGATCCACTTCTGCAATAGAAAAGACAGTTGGTGATACGAGAAAACTTTAGTACTACCATTTGCATGATTAAAACTGTAGAATGATTATAGTCACGGTAAATTTCAAATTTAATTCTTAGGAAATTTAATTGTATTGTGGGGGAGATTGATTTGCCAGTGGCATTATAGATTAAAAGCATAAATGCTTAATGGCATAATGTGATGTGCTTGCATTAAAAAGTATTGAATACAAAACTGTTGGTACATATAGTACAGTATTATATTAACAACTATTTATGTAAAGCTTTAATGGTTAATGGTATACTTTGATTTGCTTCTATTTGAAATTTTTTAATACCAAAACTGTGTGTACAGTACAGTATTATATATATAACTTCTTAGGTAAAGCTTAAATGTTTAATGGCTCAATGCAATTTGCTTTTATTTAAAATGATTCAATACCAACTTTGTTATAGTACAATGGTAAAACTATATATACAACTAGTTATGTTGATAACTGCCAAAATTATTGTTAAAAGGAGCAAAGACAACTATTCATTACAGAGCCTGATTTTGGGAGTTTATTGCACAAATGAAAATTAGCAAGTCTGTCTCTAGGAAAACTGGGCTTAATGCATGTCACTAACAAATAACGTCAAAATTAGCCTGTGCACTTCACCCAGGCTACTTAGGGACTACACTTTTCTCTTATAGAATTGTTAGTTTTAAAAAGTCAATTTAATTTAAAATCTATAGTTTAGGCTTAAAGTTTTGGACTGTGCAGACTGCACAGGCTTATCTTGAATGATGCTTCATGCATTAAGACCGGTTTTTCCAGTGTGCAGCTTATATGTTATTTAATACTTGCATGAAGAATTCACATGTGTTCGATATATTGAGAATTTCATGTTTTTACATACTGATATTTGCATGAAGAATTCACACGATATATTGAGAATTTCATGTTTTTACATACTGATACTTGCATGAAGAATTCACATGTGTACGATATATTGAGGATTTCATGTTTTTACATACTGATACTTGCATGAAGAATTCACATGTGTACGATATATTGAGAATTTCATGTTTTTACATGCTGATACTTGCATGAAGAATTCACATGTGTATGATATATTGTGATTTTCACGTTTTAACATGCTGATACTTGCGTGAAGAATTCACATGTGTACGATATATTGAGATATTCACGTTTTTACATGCTGATACTTGCGTGAAGAATTCACACGTGTATGATATATTGAGAATTTCATGTTTTTACATACTGATACTTGCATGAAAAATTCACATGTGTATGATATATTGAGAATTTAATATCTTGTCATGCTGATACTTGCATGAAGAATTCACATGTGTACGATATATTGAGAATTTCATATTTTTACATGCTGGTATTGATAATTATGATAACACATCCTTGCATAATATACTAGTAAAAACCTTTGTTTCGTATAAAAACGACCAATGAGACCAGTGCATTATTTAACAGTTACATTAACATGTTCTGTATATGTGTGATCTCCAATTACTTGTTGCATAATTCTGTTTCTATATTTATCAATATTATTATTTTGTATTTTTAGTGGGTAACTTTGGTCGTCTCTTCTGTAAAACTTTTCCCCTATCAAGTCTGAGCTGTGGGATTGAATATCAAAAACTTATTTGTTGTGATTTTTTATATACTGGTGCAAATGTTGGTATAATGCATTTTATTCGTGAGTAAATGGCAATAGATTAAATTATACATGTATAGCATGTTCTTAGCCTTGGTTTTGCATGGTTTTGTTACTGACTTGTTGAATAAACTTTTTATTTATGCTTCTTGTTTGATCTGTATTTTAAAACTGTTTTTAAATGCAATAAATATAACGGTGCAGTGTAAATACAGTAAAAACGAACACCTCACAATTATGACCAACACACCAACTTGCTAAGACCATTTTTCCTTCTATATTTCAATGGTTGTTACACTCGCTTAGCCAACCAAGCTCTTTAATCAGTGCAAATCAACAAAATTGCTCTGAATTGACAATTTCATATCTTACTTGATTTGATGGGGTTTGTGTTTGAATTCATTGTTACCTTCCACTGCATAGGAATTAAATATGTGTGACATGTTCTCAACCTTGCCTAATGTTATTCCATAGTATCATTACTGTCTTGGATGGATAGGAATGTTTATTTACATGCTTTAGCTTTATTTTAAAAGCCGGATCTGAACTGCTTGATATTGCGGTGGTAAAATGTTTACCTGCATTAACTAGTAGGCTGGGTTTATTTGCTAAAGATTCGCTGCTAACATCAGAGTGTTTATAAATAGAAACGTGTGTTTGAGCAGACAGCCATTTGGAATAGCATTGCATCTGTATTTACATGTAAACTTGATTTGAATCATTCGCTAGCTATTGGCTGAGAGAAGTTCATAAACTTTCTAGTGGGCGGTGCTTAGGATTAGCAGGGAAATTTGAATTTCAAGCAGACAACAAACAATTTTTTCTGTAAGTCAATAACTATATAACTTTCAACCACCAAATTATACATGCATTTTGTTTGTATACTAAAGTATATGTATGCCAAATTTCATTGGAAAATATTAAATACAAACTTAAATACTATGAAAATAATCATTTTTGTTTTCTGCTGTTTACACACCAGTGTACAACTGAAAAGTAGACATTTTGTGAGTTTGTGGCCCTTTTATACTGCTTCTCTGGTGTTTAAAACTGTTTAACAATTTAATTAATGAAATGTAAATAATTGTCCCCTACCGGTGAAACCCTAAGGGACTTAATGGTGTGCGCTCTGTTTGTCTGTCAGTCTGTCAGTCACACTTTTCTGGACCCTGCGATAACTTTGATAGTTCTTCATATTTTTTCATGAAACTTGAAACATGGATAGATGGCAACATGGAGATTATGCACGTCATTTCATGTTGTTCCTATGTCAAGAATTCTGGTTGCTATGGCAACAAATACATTTAAAAAAACTGAAAATGGTGAAGTTTCACCGGTAGACCATATTGCTTGGCAATCTCTTGTTGATTTTTATTATCAGTCACCAATGTTCTTTGAAATAGACATGTTCTTTTAATCTACCTATAGATATATGTCATCTTATAATGTGCTTGTACTGCTTCACTGAGGTCTTTTGATTGAGAAACGCACATGTCTTCAGGAGTAATGGTTAGCATTGTCATAGTTCAATATGAAAAAAAAAACTGTGTTCAATAGTTGGATAAAAAATCATACTACTTTTTAATTTGTTCAGTGAAGTTGAACCCTGAAATGCTCCCAAGTAAATAAACCAATGTGGTTTATATAAGGCAAAACACTGCCTCACCAGTAACAGCTGGTTTCAAAAAGATTTAACGGTAATCTAAACTTTCCAACTATTTCAAATGAAATGCAGCTTTAAGGACTTTTAATTGACTCATGTCAGTGATATAAATACGTGTAAAATATTTACATCATTAAATCCTGAGAATGTGGACCTGGTTTGTTATCAATTTATAATATTTGTTGTAATAAGGTATCTTATATTACTTGTGTTCTGATGAGTTGTCCTGTTGCACTATTGGCAATTCTACACACCGCGTGGGTTATAAGAATACATTAGCAAATATAATTAAATGTTAGTTTACTAGTCATTTCATATGCCTATCTTTAAAATGAGACATGACATTCCTTTTCTTCCTAATTTTATTAAATACAAAATGTAGTACATTTGAAATACACACGGAAAGAGCCTACTTAATCATCTAAAATTGCATAGTGAACTGTTACCCCTGAATAAGATTTCATGCCAGAATGTACTGTTGCTTTGCATTTCAACCCTATTTTTAGATGTACAAATATATTTCTATGTGTAAATCTACAACAAAAAATCAAAGGGAAAAGGAATCACTCTTCAGAACAAAGATTCCTTTTATTATTCAGATAATTTTTTTTAAATCTCCACAAAACCATGTGCAACGTTTACATCTTACATGTACTATTGGAAATAAACTAAATAACATCCAACACTATACTTAAATTAAAGAATATATCAACATTGCATAAAACCAAGCACACACTCCAAAGGCATTATGGAACTTTACATTGTTCTTTCAAATATTTTTAATATCACATACTTTAAATAAAAATAACTATAAGAACTTATAAACAAATAAAGCAAAACATAAAGTTGTTGTTTGAATAATAAATATTATCTTGATAAAAATGTATAGAAGTTGTATAAATAAATCTTCAGAAAAAAATATCAAAGTTATGCATTATCATGCAATTAGTGCACATAATTCCAATTGAAATAGAAAGCATCTATATATATTTTTTTATTCCAGATAATAATCTTGTCTTGCATGTTATGGGACCACGGGATATTATTGGCATTTTTGAAAAATAAGATGTGTTTCCAAATTTTCTTCAAACAGAACAGAAACATGCGATTATAATAAAAATAACAATAATCAAGAAGTACCAACAAGTGGAGATATGAATTTCGAATGCCCTGGCATTTGTGCAATGTTTTAACTTAAAATCTAGGTTTAATTAAGGAATGAAAACAAACACAAAAGAACAATATATATAAATCAAGGAATATAAACAAATCTGAGAAATAAAGTTCAAATGCCCATGCATTTATGCAATTATTAAACTATACATTTAAAGTAGAAATCTTGAAAACAATACAAAAGAACACTGATCATGTATGTACAATGAGAAACATTCAAAAGCTCAATTATAATGTAACAAACGATAAGAAACATTCAAAAGCACAATTATCATGTTACATATCACGAGAAACATTCAAAAGCACAATTATAGTTATGTATAATGAGAAACATTCAAAAGCACAATTATAGTTATGTATGATGAGAAACATTCAAAAGCACAATTATTATGTTATGTATGATGAGAACCATTCAAAAGCACAATTATTATGTTATGTATGATAAAAAACATTCAAAAGCACAATTATAGTTATGTATGATGAAAAACATTCAAAAGCACAATTATAATGTTATGTATGATGAAAAACATTCAAAAGCACAATTATAATGTTATGTATGATGAAAAACATTCAAAAGCACAATTATAATGTTATGTATGATGAAAAACATTCAAAAGCACAATTATTATGTTACATATCACGAGAAACATTCAAAAGCACAATTATAGTTATGTATGATGAAAAACATTCAAAAGCAAAATTATTATGTTATGTATGATGAAAAACATTCAAAAGCACAATTATAGTTATGTATGATGAGATTCATTCAAAAGCACAATTATAATGTTATGTATGATGAAAAACATTCAAAATCACAATCATAATGTTATGTACAATGTGTGTTCACAGTGTTTACAACATACCACATCTTAACAAACACATAAAATGTAGAAACGAAGAGAAACATACACCAAAACAAAGTATTATGTTATATATACATGTATATATAAGGAAAATTACATGGCTCTTGTGCTCCGATGGTTTGTGTAGCACAAGTTTAATAAGTTACATTGTATTTCATAAGCCTGCAGTAGAAGAGGAATAAATTTCCATACAATCAGCAAATGAGATACAAACTGTCAACACATCATAGCCATGAAATATTCTATTTATTATACACCTTCTTACAAAGAAAAACATTTCATGTCACTAGAGCAATAAATGATCACAGGAGTTTGAAATTCTATCCATAAAGCAAATCAAATGGCTAAATAATAAAAAAATATACCTCAAAATAGGCCCATTTTTAGAAATTTTTTTTCATTTGGTATTTTTTCACACGAAAAAGTACAATGATTTGGGAAAAACTAAATAATATATCACTCTTTTATACTAAATAAAAAGAAAAACAAGCACATTCATTTAATTGATATCCCCCGCCAATATACATCTGGACACGAAAGTTTTCTGGACAGATGGACAATGCCAACGTGCATCATCCTCTTATTCATATATATACTCATACCAAGTTTCAATGAAATCTGCCAAAGCACTTCCAAGATATGGCTTCAGACACAAAAGTGCCGGCCGGCCGGACAGACGGACAACGCCAAAACAATATTCCTCCGCCTATGGCGGGGGATAAAAACATGAAGAGGGATTTGTTTTAATTGGGAATTTTTTTTATATCGCATAGGGTATGGGTCAATCT
Source organism: Dreissena polymorpha (assembly GCF_020536995.1). Lineage (NCBI taxonomy): Eukaryota > Metazoa > Mollusca > Bivalvia > Myida > Dreissenidae > Dreissena > Dreissena polymorpha. The sequence continues at coordinate 67,155,505 of NC_068355.1, read as the reverse complement.
AACAGGAAAAGCCCTGGCTAATTGACTTGATTATATTTGGACCAATCAGGTCACTCACTTAGGAAAGGATATTTCATGGAGATCATGCCCATTGATCTCGATGATGCGATCATGCACCTTGAGACGGCCATCGCGGTTGATGCGACCTCCATCCTTAATACCCTGGACTGATAGGCCAATCTCCCTGGAAACAACGAATACAACTTCACAATACTTATTACCATTAAACTACAATGATTGATACATAAAAGAGGTCAGCATTGTTTGTACACCCATGACTTTTGATTTCCCAAATTTATGGCAATCCTAATTATAACTATTGTTTGACAACAATGCAAATAACTGGTTCTGAGAATCAGTTTCATGCTGCATAATTAAAAAAAACAACTAGTAAAACAAACCCTGATGTTTTAGGCAAAAATAAATAGTTGTGCATTACATGTAACTGCCTCAAACAATAAGGGCAATGTTGTAATGCGAAACACTTATAGCTTTTTTTTTCATAAAACAAATTAAAAGGTTATCATACATGATTAATATATTGACTTACATAACAATTGCAGCTTTAACTTTTTAGAATATAAAGGTTTACACAATGTTGGATCATCTAGAAACAAGAGATGTGTTTGTCAGAAACATAATGCCCCCTATTGCGCCGCTTTAAAGCCATAAATTTGACCTTTGACCTTGAACGATGACCTTGACCTTTAGCCACTCAAAATGTGCAGCTCCATGAGATACACATGCATGCCAAATATTAAGTTGCTATCTTCATTATTAAAAAAGTTATGACCAAACTTTAACAAAGGTTCAAGTTTTAGGAACAAAAAATACAATGCTATTTGACCTTTGACCTTGAAGGATGACCTTGACCTTGACTTTTCACCACTCAAAATGTGCAGCTCCATGAGATACACATGCATGCCAAATACGTAGTTGCTTTCATCAATATTGCAAAAGTTATTAAAGTTTAACCGAGGTTAAAGTTTTGTGACACACACATACAATGACTGACACAATGACAGACAGACAGACAGGCCAAAAACAATATACCCCCGATCTTTCGATTCGGGGGCATAAAAATAACTTTTCTGTTTTTTTCTATTTTAGGTGATGGAATATACAGTAGGTGCTTGTTGAGACATGGGTTCTTTATGAGCCATGGGTATAGATATCAAATGAAATCAGTTGATAGGACTTGCGGCTCTGATGCAGTTAATTAATGAAAATGTTTTGAAACAGTCACCATTGTTTTGAGGATCAAAAATGTGACAAAAACAGGTAAATATTGTAATTCATCATAACTCGATATGTTCTTATCAAATATTTTTGCCATTATGTATTGTTTATAAAGCGTTTATAAGTAACACAAAATTGTTTATTTATCAGTTGTTTCCATACTACATAATCCTTAGTAGTACATAATCAGTTGACATTTTTTCACAAAAAATTAACCTCCCCTAAATGTCAGTTTTCAGGTTATCCATAGCATGCAAATCTTGAAATTGGAATAGCCACAGCATAAGAAGAACCTATTTTTGAGATGGTGGTTTCACACTATCAACACAATTATTATTTATTATTATAACAGACAACAATTATAAAGACGAAAGTTTAATAATTTCGTCTTTAATCATTTATAGCAATACATTTATAAAAACGTTTGCAATGTAACATCTTTATGAAAATTACACGCCTCAACAAGCACACAGCATACACTCTACAATAGGAATCTCAACATGTAACATCATCAACCACTTAGTGTGTACATAAAGTGTAGCAATATAAAACCAAATGTTATCTTCTACCAGACACCACAAAAACACCTCATATGTTATCTCCATTGCCATTTTACTACCTTACATGCATCACTTCCTAGTGGGTTGTATTCCGTTTTAGACAATGCTGAACATATAATTATGTTTGTTTTGTTAGATTTTTCGCTTTTAACAGTTGTATGAATTCAGGTTACCAGCGCCCTCACACTACTTTGGGGGAAGGGGTCCGCAGCCCTTGGGAGGGGGATTTTTTTGTAAATGGGGGAATTTTTTTAACAAAACACAACAACTGTGTTGAACTGTTATAAACATTTATATTTCTATATATGTGACTGTCTATAGGACAGAATGGTGGACTTTTACTCAATCTATATAACAGTAATCTTATTTAAAAGTTCAAATATATTGCTGTTAAAAGGGTCCAAAGATCGCGACCTAGATATATCCGGCGCGCAGTATAAATTGTTAGGTTATTATTGCACGTTTAAGTATGCATTAGCATAATTTGGCAATCTCAAAACACGCTATTTTCCATATTGAAGTATGTGTTATATCCATATGTTATTTATTGGTATAAAACAATACATTATTCCATGTAAGTATTTTCAAATGCATATAATTAAATTTGTAATCCGAAAACAATTACCAAGTTTTATAGCATGCACATATTAGACCCCATGTACAAAATAACAACAATTACGTCATCTTATCCTCATGGAAAGCATGGTGCATTTTGACAAACTGAGATAGTTTTTCCTCTCAATTAAAAGTAAGTACATGTAGTTTACACTGTATCTAACGCGCAAAGATTGTTGAGATAGGTCAGTATTGACTTGGGACATTTACAGTTAAAATTGTATACACCTTCATGTGTGCACTGGTGCGTTTTGGCAGTTCAAAGCAATTTCAAGAGAGAATGTTAACACCCAAAATGACCTGATGTTTGGCAAGAGGAGTTATTGTTTATCGCAGTTCACATGTGTTACAGTGATGTACAATGAAACCAAACAATCTGGTCAAAACTGGATTATGAATGTCGGATTAAACAGAAAATTAAAGTGGGTGAAAAAAAGGGTAAAATACAAGCATGTTCCTGATTTTATCTCCGCAAATTCTCAGATTAAAACATGTTATTTGGGGATAATGCTCGTCACATTTTTTAGGAGCCATAACCATAGCCGATTTGTGATATATTTGACAACGCAATATAACGGACGGTGATATATTGGAGTAAATTTTCAACTATAAATCAGCAATTTTTTCCTCATTTTCTGAAGGGGAAAAAAATCCGTTTTTGGGGGAAAAAAATACACTTTTCAGTTGGGGGACTGCCGCCGAAATTCGGTGGCAGATTTGATAGATTGAGGGCCCTGCGGTTACCGGTAAAACAAATAATAATGTTGTTTTAAAACAATATTTCTTAGCTATATATCAAGAGTTTAATGCTTAAAATCAACCCACAATTTGTGTTATACTTGTGACCAGGGATCTTTTTTTTCTCGGTTTTGTCGGTCCTAGACCAATTGGGGTCATGAAAGACCGATTGATAATCCCAAACAGTCGGTCCGATTCTGTTTGCTAAAATTCCCATGTCATAAAATCGATTACACAGTGCACAACCCTTATTACATTCTTATCTCGATTAGGTGTGATAAACCATTCGCTGCAGTCTCTAAACCGGTCAGGACCAGTTTATTGCACGTCAGCCGACTTGTATTATAGTATGACCCAAAGCAGCGAAGATTTGCGCAGTTGTGTATTAGTCATGCATGAATAACACCGTGTCAATATCAATCGATAATTTCACTGGCTTATACCAAGCACACTAATCGGTCCGTAATGTGTACTCGTCCACAAAAAAATCGTTGAAAGTTAATTCGGAGATGAAAACCTCGATGTTATCCTCATGGAAATTGTGCATTTTATGTATGATGCATAAAATTTCGTATAAACAAATAAGAAAATCGGATATTCTGCAATAATTGTGGGCCGACTTTATACACTGAAAGCACGCGCTGTAACTAAACAAAACATGCTGATAGATTTTACACCAGCGTAATAATCCGGCAATAAATGAATGAAAGTCGCGGATCTGATCGACAGAACAGCCGAAAGTTATTTTTATAGCGGAACTTCACATAAATAGTACACAAGAAAAATAATATGAATTGTATAAATCATTAGAAAATATCGTGTTAGAATCGAAATAATTCGTGTACTTTATTGTTTGTTGTTGAATAGCCCACGACCGGAAGTTTAGATGCGTGGTTTCAAATCAAGATTACTAATTGCACTCGTGATTGAATCCCTACGCATCTTAACTATCAGCCGTGGGTTATTCGACAACAAACGCATCTTGACTATCAGCCGTGGGTTATTCGACAACAAACTATAACGTACACGAATTATTGTTATTGTCAGTAGCCAACCTACGCACAGACATTTGTTTGGTTCAGTGCATGTTTGTAAGCTATTATCGAGTCGACATGATTTAAAACATCGGTATAGACTTACACAGATTAATAATATTGACAACGATGAAAAGGAGTCTGATAAAACAGCACACGAAACAACAATGAAATAGGAAATGATAAAACCAATTGAGAAAACTCGTATATTCCGTTTAAAAATATGCCTAAGGGAATTTAAATTGTACATCTAATATACTACCTTCATAAATGGCAAAATCAATGGTATATATTTTATCGTAATTTGTCGTGATTTCAGATATATATTTTCGAACACTTTTTCCCCATTTAAATCCAGACTGATTGAAGTTGCCGGAAAATATGATCCCTGCTTGTGACTGTTGTGTTATGAGAATAAGCTTTAAGTTTTAATTTTAACACCATTATCCATTGACATAGTTTAAGTGAGTGGTGGGATATGTTCAAATTTAGCTCACTGTCTTGCTTCGTTGAAGTGTGGAACAACATGGATACCCAGTGGGCTCCCATCATTTACAAGACATATGGGGATTCCAACCTCTCTGAAAACAAAACAAAGTATAGAAGTAATGTTCTTTCCTTATTGTTTTATTTACTGTACTTGTAAATTTGATACGTCCTAATTTGCTATCATTATACTGGATTATTTAGTATGCCATTCTATACATAGATGGTGACGTCACTACGTTATTAAGACCGGTGTGTACACAATGTTTAGTATCCTTTTCAGAGGCAGGTATAATAACATACTTTTTACAATGGGAAGTGTTCATGTGCATATAATTGAAAACAAGGGACAAAATTGTCACAAAACCAGGTTTTCATTGTGAAAAAAAATCTGATAAAGGGAGAAAACTCAAACTGAACTTTTGAAATGACCAAAAAAAATTAACCCCCTTTGTAATTTTTTTTTTTTAAATCTATTTTTAGTCGTGGCGACCTTGACATTGGAGATATTGACGTGATTCTTTCGTGGGACACACCGTCCCATGATGGTGAACAAATGTGCCAAATGATTTTAAAATCTCACAATGAATGACATAGTTATGGCCAGGACAAGCTCATTTATGGCCATTTTTGACCTTTGAACTCAAAGTGTGACCTTGACCTTGGAGATATCGACGTAATTATTTCGCGCGACACACCGTCCAATGATGGTGAACAAATGTGCCAAATGATTTTAAAATCTGACGATGAACGACATAGTTATGGCTCGGACAAGCTCATTTATGGCCATTTTTGACCTTTGAACTCAAAGTGTGACCTTGACCTTGGAGATATCGACGTAATTATTTCGCGCGACACACCGTCCAATGATGGTGAACAAATGTGCCAAATGATTTTAAAATCTGACAATGAACGACATAGTTATGGCCCGGACAAGCTTATTCCGCCAGCCCGCCAGCCAGCCAGCCAGCCCGCCAGCCAGCCAGCCCGCCCGCATTCGCCAATCTAATAACCAGTTTTTTCCTTCGGAAAACCTGGTTAAAAACCTGGTTAAAAAAATCCCCAATATAAAATGTTTGCATGAGTAAACCCTCTCAGTATCTATATAACTACGGTACCATAAATCCTTCACAATATCAAAATTGCGTCTCCTAAATGTGCACTCATACTGCTTAGAAGGCATTTACATAATAATTATCAGTTTTCAAACACTAAAAAAATATTCACAAAAAAACAGTGTCCACAAATTTTGACAATATACTGAAAACATTAATGTTCATATAATTCATACTGTACCTAAAGTCACCAATGAAAATCAATGAATATTACCACACCAGTAAGTGGTAAATACTTACGTATAATTTTGCAATGAATTTTAAATAATTCGTTGTGTTTCATTTTGTAGTACAGAAAGATATTCGAAGGTTGTACTTTGACCACAGAGTAAAAGGTTTAGCATCTAATATACTGCAGCAATTTTGTTTAAATTTAACCCAAACAAAAACTGTGGATATTGAGATTTCAGTGTTTTTCACACATCAAAATATGGCACAAAAAATGTGTTCCAATTTTTTCACACTCTAGCATGAACATACATCTATAGATAATTGAACTGTGATTTGACACTTAATGAACAAAAATCAAAATCAAATGGTACATGTGTGGTACTAATGGATATTACCCAGTTTTTCCTTGCATGATACACATAAACAAGAGATGTGTTTGTCAGATACACAATGCCCCCTACTGTGCCGCTTTGAATTATTTATATATATATTTTATTCATTATATCCCTTTAAAAAACATTACTTCCCTTGTAAAAATGATCTGTACCTGCCAAATGATAAATAGAAATTATCTCCCTTTAAAGCTTGTCCTGTGACCTTGAAGGATGACCTTGACCTTTCACCACTCAAAATGTGCAGCTCCATGAGATACACATGCATGCCAAATATCAAGTTGCTAACTTCAATATTGCAAAAGTTATGGCCGATGTTATAGTTTTCGTACGGACGGACGGACGGACGGACAGACAGTTCAAATGCCATATGCCACCTTACCGGGGGCTTAAAAACAAAGGAAAGTATTAAGCATTAAGCAAAACTTGTTGCTTCCTTACTATAACACCTCCATTAATCTGGTAGAGCCATTCATTGTCTTTACCAGTATACACGCCTATTTACCCAAATAGTGCATATGTTACAATCCAATGACTTCTAGAATTCATCTACCAGGTTTTATAACAGTCATAAGGTTGTAAAACACATGTGTGATGTGTCACTGGATTAATGCAAATAGGTTAATTACAGAAAATTAATGACATCAATGAAATAAGCTGGATATCCGGGTCTCCGTGGTGTAATGGATATGGTGTCCGCCTAGCGACCGAGAGGTCATGGGTTCAATCCCCACCGTGGGAGCGTTCTTTAGATCTCTCCCAAAGACACTCAGTACTGGTTCTAGGCCCAGGAAACGGACTCGAGAGCGTTTATATAAGCCTAAGGCTTTCGATGCAATCAAGCTTAAATAAATAGGTTTAGATGAAGCTGGATATCCAAAAAATTTAAGTCACACAAAATGATTATTTAACTTACAAAGAGGGTAAACAAAACTTACAAGTGTACAAAAACTTAAACACATAATAACATACTTCAATAATTGTGTACCCAAAAAAACAAAACATTTAACTAAACAAAAATTATCCCTGTAGTTCTAATCAATATTCAGTCCATAAATGATGAACACACTAAACAAGATAATTCCGCCATACTTTTTAGCAGGGAGAGCTATAACTGGAGTGTCATGTTCTGGACTGGTTGCACTGCCCACTGGCCCCTGCCTCTCAGTCTGAAATGAAAACCAGTCTGTAAATGGAGATTCATAGTCCAATTAATATTGTGGCAGAGTTTCAAATATAATTCTTGTTAATCGAGTATACAGTATGAAATAGAGTATGAAATAATGTTTAAGATTTTTTTTATTTATTGAGAAAGAGGACAACCTTTAACATGAGCACCGCCTTGCGAGTGCAGACTGCTCATCTATTTTCTTTTTAAAGGTGAAGGGACTCTCAATTTAAATCACAAAGAAGGGAGAGGTGGAGTGAAGAGGGGTGTATAGTGTGGGGGTGTGGACATTTATTACATTATCTTCCAAAAATGCGAAAAAAAATGAAAATATTCGAGGGGGGGGGGGCGATTCTTGGGTGCGATGGTTGGACGGTATTTCAAAAATAAAATAATAAAAATAAATATTTGTATTTTTTTAACCGTTTAAAAAAAAATTGGGGGTGAGGTGGGGGGTATAGTGTGAGGGTGTGGTGGTCATTTGTTAGATGATCTTAAAAAAAATATAAAAAATGGGGTGGGGGGATTCGGAGGGGAGGGGGGAGGGAGGGCACGGAGGTTGGTTTGGGTGGAGTCTATTGTGGTATGTCAGGTAAGAGTAGTTTTGTCAAAATATCGATCAAATCTAATCATAAATAAAGAAGTTATCGCAATTTTAGCAAAAATTAATATAATTTTACCTTGAGAGTCAAGGTCATTCAAAGGTCAAGGTAAAATTCAACTTGCCAGGTACAGTAACCTCATGATAGCATGAAAGTATTTGAAGTTTGAAAGCAATAGCCTTGATACTTTAGAAGTAAAGTGGATCGAAACACAAAATTTAACTATGTATTCAAAGTTTCTAAGTCAAAAAAGGGCCATAATTCCGTAAAAATGACAACCAGAGTTATGCAACTTGTCCTTTTACTGTCCCCTTATGACAGTTTGCGAGTGTTCCAATGAAAGCAATATCTATGATACTTTAGGGGTAAAGTGGACCAAACCACAAAACTTAACCAAATTTTAAAGGGCCCATAATTCCATCCAAATGCCAGTCAGAGTTACATAACTTTGCCTGCACAGTCCCCTTATGATAGTTAATACGTGTTGCAAGTATGAAAGCAATAGCTTTGATACTGTAGGAATAAAGTGGACCTAAACACAAAACTTAACCAAATTTTCAATTTATATGTATAGAAAATGCACATAATTCTGTCAAAATGCCAGTCAGAGTTACATAACTTTGGCTGCCCAGCCCCCTCATGATAGTAAGTAAGGGTACCAAGTTTGAATGCAATAGCATTGATACTTTCTGAGAAAAGTGGACCTAAACGCAAAACTTAACCGGACGCCGACGCCAACGCCGACGCCAAGGTGATGACAAAAGCTCATAATTTTTTTTCAAAAAATAGATGAGCTAAAAACCTTCCAGCCAAGTGCGACAGAAGATGCCAAAAGCCTGTACATGACAGGATTGAAACACTGAAAGAGCTGGAGGAATAGAAACAAGAGCTATGTTGAGAAACACAATGCCCTCTGCGCCGCTTTGACGCCATATATTTGACCTTTGACCTTAAAGGATGACCTTGACCTTTCACCACTCAAAATGTGCAGTTCTATGAGATATACATGCATGCCAAATATCAAGTTGTTATTTTCAATATTGCAAAAGTTATAACCAAGGTTAAAGTTTTGGGACACACACATACAATGACAGACAGGCCAAAAACAATATACCCTCGATCATTTGATCTGGGGGCATAAAAATGGAAGCTGGCACAAAAGAAGGACAAAAGAAAGCCTGTGAGTTGAAGAAGCAATAGGGAGAAAAGAGTCTCAGAAGAATTTCAAATAAAGAGAAAACATTGGAAGAAATCAAAGGAAATTGCGAGCAATTCAGAAAGCATCTTTGACTACCAGCATTCCATTAATGTACAACAAACGCCATGTCAATGAAGAAAGTTTTTTAAGTTCCTCCACAAAGATGGCGCACTGTAAGTTCAAGTTTTCAAGAATTCAGGCAAGATGCATTTGTGTGCCCAAAATGTTGTAAATAGACTGTGTTATTTTAATAGTTTGTTTTGTATTTAGACAACATGTTCTAACTTAAAAAATTCAACTATCAGAATATAATTAATAATTTTATAATACAAACAAATATATGTATTTTCAACGTTTTATACTTTTTAAACATATTTTTAACATATGATGCGTTAACTATCATGTGCTCAACTTTTTTTGTTTTAAAACACTTTTTTATGTAGAGGTATATTGATTTATTGCAGAATTTATAGTCTTTTTATTTAGTTGTTATTAAAACTTGTTCAACAACGTTAAATATATGTTGATTAGAAATAGTTTATTACATAAACCAAGCATTTAATACGCAGTAAAATAGCCTTGGTGACATTCGGGTTCTATAAGCCTGTAGAAAATTGCTGATATGGGTCAATAATTCCAGACAGTGATCAAGTAAAAAAGTAATCCATTACCAAACTAGAGCTTTGTCACAGACGTGACATATATCCCCACATGCCGCATTGACACAGACTATTTTGCATGCTGTCTTCACAAAACAAAAGAATCTAATTTATGGCGATTTTTAAGCATTATTATGCCATTTTATTTATGGCCATTCTGACCTTTGAACTCTTGAATTCTTTCGCATGACACGCCGTCCAATGACTGTGAACAAAATTAATGTACAGAGTCATTTTTAAATCTCACAATTAATGACACAGTTATGGCCTGGACAAGCTCATTTATGGCCATTTTTCACTTTTGAACTCGAAGTGTGACCTTGGAGATATTAATGTAATTCTTTTGTATGACACATTATACAATGATTGTGCACAAATGTACCAATACATTATAAAATCTCACAATGAATGACATAGTTATGGCCCGGACAAGATCATTTATGGCAATTTTTAACCTTTGAACTCACAGTGTGACCTTGACCTTGGAGATAATGACGTAATTCTTTCGCACGACATACCGCCTAATTATGGTGAACAAATGTGCCAAATGATTTTAAAATCTCACAATGAATGACATAGTTTTTGTCCGGACAAGCTCATTTATGGCCATTTTTGACCTTTGAACTTGAAGTGTGACCTTGACCTTGGATATATCAACGTAATTCTTTCGCACGACACACCGTCCAATGATGGTGAACAAATGTGCCAAATGATTTTAAAATCTCACAATGAACGACATAGTTATTGCCCGGACAAGCTCATTTATGGCCATTTTTTATCTTTGAACTCAAAGTGTGACCTTGACCTTGGGGATATCGACGTCATTCTTTCGCGCGACACACCGTCCAATAATAATGAACAAATTTGCCATATGATTTTAAAATCTCACAATAAATGATAAAGTTATGGCCCGGACAAGCATTTGACCTTTGAACTCCAAGTGTGACCTTGACCTTGGAGATATCGACGTACTTTTTTCACACGACACATCGTCCCATGATGGTTAACAAATGTACCAGGGTATTTTAAAATCTAACGATACATGACATAGTTATGGTCCGGACAAACTCTTGTTTTAAACACACTAATTGACCCCGTGACCTAGTTTTTGACCTGGCATGACCCATATAAAAACTTGACCTATACATCATCTAGATACAACTTGTGACCAAGTTTGGTGAAGATCGGATGAAATTTCAGGACAGACCGACCGACCGACAAAGTGACTCCAATATAGCCCCCATTACCAATGGTAATGGGGGTATAACTAGTCCATATGTTACGTTTATTGCAATGGTAAAATCTAACTTATCAAATGAGTAGTTTGATTATATTTGTTTACAACAAAACCTGTTGTAGGTTTGTGTGAAGTACATTTATATGATCTCGAGCTATTGAGTCGAAACTGTTATTCTATTTTAAGAAGTGACCTTGATATTGACTTGATCAGCCCCAATTTAATCTCAAGCTACATGTAGCTTTCCTTGCAAGATTGCTTCATACAAAGCGTCATTTAGATTGGTCCATACAAACTAAAGTTATTCCATGCCCTTCAGCCTGCCATACACCAATCTAATATCTTTATTGAAACCTGGTTAATCATTATCGATGCATTACATTAGCAATTCAATAATAAATGTAATTCATACAAAATTGTTTTAACACATGATATTTGGTACAAAACCTAACCAGAAATTATCTCACTAAAATTGTTGTTGTCTCCTGTTTGGTCGAACACGAAACATGGAATATAACTAAAACACATGCAAAATTTGAATTGAAATTGTAATGGAAATCTGCCATGAGCAATTACCTAACAGCCCTTTAATTTTGCACATATTTACAAGGCTTTATTTGAACACCAGAAGGAGGCAGTTTCAGTAGCCGTTTAACAAATATGTTAACAGGTGGCAATTGTGTACTAGAAATGGTGTCGGTCTTGCGATCAGGTTGTCATGGGTCTGATCCCCTCTGTGAGAGCGTTCTTTAGTTTTCTCCCATAAACACCAAGTACAGGTTCTAGTCTCATGAAATGGACTCGAGAGAGTTTCAAAAAAGCCTTACGCTTTCTATGCAATAGAGATAAAATAAATAGGTTTAACCTAACACATATGTTCAATTTTCCATATGTTACACCTGGATTTCCCCACCCCACCCGAAAGATCCATTATCATTAAAATAAGGTGCAACGACTCCATTACCAAGATGAGAAACAAATCTTTGATACACTTTCAATCATCAATTATACCTCGTTCATTTAAAACTGGACATTATGCATGTGCTAAAAGTCTTTTCTCAGATTATCCTGAAAGGAGGCCACTTCCCACTTTATGGATGTTTTGTTTTAAAAGTCTCTTCTTTACGAAAAATTCATTAAGAGCCGAAGGTGTTGTCCCAAATTAGCCTGAGCTGACTGCACAGGCTAATCTGGGACAATACTTTAAGCACATCCAATAAACCCTGTTTTCCCAGAGCAGGCTCATCTAGTTTCTATCATCATATTTTACTCGTCACTACCTGCCTGACCCCCGTCAGGAACTCATCACTCTTGGCAATCGGGTTGATCTTGCAGGAGTGTTAAGTCTAAGACAGTCCGCACAGGCTTATCAGGGGCGACAATTTCTGCTTTTATGGAATTTTATGTTTAAAGGAAAGTCTCTTCTAAAAGAAAACACAGTCTTAGCGGAAAGTGTTGTCTCTGATTAGCCTGTGAATACTGCACAAGCTAATATGGGATAACACTTAACACACATCCATTATTTAAGTTTGTCACTACCTGTCTGAACACTGTGAGAAACTCATCACTCTTGGCTATGAAATCAGTCTTGCTGCTGTTGGCCACCTGACTCTCGATCTTTTGAATCGGGTTGTCCAGGACCTCCGTCTCCTGGGTCAGCTGTTGCCTCACAAATATGATAACTAAAACGAAAATTTGAGAATCTGAAACAACTTTTTTCAATTTTGTCAATTTACCCAAACGTGAAAAGGCCCCTTTAAAGTGTCGTCCCATATCAGCCTGTGAAATATGCACAGGATTATCTGGGATTTTACTTCCTGCCTAGAATGGATTTTTGTTTAGAAGCCAATTCCTTGTAAGGAAAAATTCCATACAAGGGACAAAATTGTCACAAAACCAGGTTTTCATTTTGAAAAAAAAATCTGATAAAGGGAGAAAACTCAAACTGAACTTTTCAAATGAACAAACAAAATTAACCCCCTTTGTAAGTTTGTTTTTAAAAAAAATCTTTTTTTAGTTGTGGCGACCTTGACATTGGAGATATTGACGTGATTCTATCGTGCGACACACCGTCCCATGATGGTGAACAAATGTGGCAAATGATTTTAAAATCTCACAATGAATGACATAGTTATGGCCAGGACAAGCTCATTTATGGCCATTTTTGACCTTTGAACTCAAAGTGTGACCTTGACCTTGGAGATATCGACGTAATTATTTCGCGCGACACACCGTCCAATGATGGTGAACAAATGTGCCAAATGATTTTAAAATCTGACAATGAACGACATAGTTATGGCCCGGACAAGTTTGTTCCGCCCGCCCGCCAGCCCGCCAGCCAGCCCGCCAGCCAGCCAGCCAGCCCGCCCGCATTCGCCAATCTAATAACCAGTTTTTTCCTTCGGAAAACCTGGTTAAAAAGCGTTAAGTGTCGTCCCTTATTAGACTGTATAAAAGTGTAAAGTGCCGTCCCTTATTAGACTGTATAAAAGCGTAAAGTGTCGTCCCTTATTAGACTGTATAAAAGCGTAAAGTGCCTCCCTTATTAGACTGTATGGACTGAAAAGGCTTATTTTGAGAGACAATTTAAGCCCAATTGTTCTCAGATGGCACCTTAGTCGTTTCTTGTTGTTTGTGTATTTGTCAAATGACCTTAGCTTATGATTTAATCCGTTGAATGTGATTTACCATCCCTTAATGCCAGTTATTGACACTTGAAATAGAAAAACGGGGAGAATGGCTGTAGAAATTATTTCAAGACCACAATAAGTTATGTTGACAGGTCTGGGAATGAACTTGTAAACCCTATAATTGATATTTGTGTGCTTCGCCAATTGAGCTAGCCATCTAATTTTAATAATTATGTTAACAAACAAGAGCTGTCAGAGGACAGCGGGCTCGACTGTTCGAGTGCTTGACAGTGTAACGTAAGCCATCTTGGGGAAATTGTTCATATTCTATAAGGTAAAGGTAATATAGTCATATTCTAAGTGGAAGAGGACCATAATGGAAACATATTGGTCGCTTATGTTTTGAAGAAGTTGTACTTTATAGACGATTCTGAGTTCAGGTATATTTTCCACAATCTCTTGAACATTTGTACAGACATAAAACAAACTAATTAAATTTATTTCAAATTTGATAGCAGTAGCTTGGGTGGGATGGTTGGACGATCCTTCAAAAATGAAGGAAATAAATATTTGTGGATTTTTTTACCATGTTTCAAAGAAGAAAACAAGAGATGTGTTTGTCATAAACACAATGCCCCCTATTGAGCCCCTTTGAAGCCATATATTTGACCTTGAAGGATGACCTTGAACTTTCACTACGCAAAATGTGCAGCTCCATGAGATACACATGCATGCCAAATATCAAGTTGCTATTTTCAATATTGCAAAAGTTATTACCAAGGTTAAAGTTTTGTGACAGACACATAGACACGCAGAATGACAGACACACAGTTTGAAGTTTGAAAGCAATAGCCTTGATACTTAAGAAGCAAAGAAGATCTAAACACAAAATTTACCAAATTATAAAAAGTTACCAAGACAAAAAAGGGCTATAATTCCGTTTAAATTAGGGATGGTAACGATTATCCGGATATCCGAATACTGGTCAAGTATCCGAATAGTAAAAGAGGATCCAAATACTTGATTAAACGATATTACACCTTGTGTTATTCACACTATGTGCCTCATCGTTGACAGACTGACATTAATCCGTTAATTGGTTGTTGCTCAGCGAATGCCCCTGCCAGTTCCCGATCATCTGGGTGATAATGGTTGAGTTGCATAATTGCCAACTTGAGCCTCCGTTTTTTGTTTTATGGTCCTTCCTTCCCGATAAGTGACACCAATTGGCTACTTGGCTTCAATCGACGGGTGCAACAGTATGGAAAAATTATCTTTGCCCTATGAAATAAAAGTTTTTCAACTGGTTAATCATGATTTATCTGTTATAAAAAAAGAGTATAAAAAAGTTGTGTTTGTCATTATTGTTGTATCAACAATCTTTTGAACTGATTACTGAGAGATATTTTTGTGAATTTCTAAACGTTTATAATCGTAACGAATTGCGATTTCCCAATCTGATATATGTCGCCAGTTACAGCGAATGTTCGCTATCGTTCGCTAATGAACGCTCGGTTCGCCGCGAACGTTAGCGAACTGAAGCGAACCCTCTCGGGAGGTAGTTCGCTAGCGAAACCAATCGTTCAGTAAGACCGAATCGGAAACGATCGACCATTGGCGAACGTTCGTTGTAACTGAACACACTACCTAAGTATTCTGGCAGTTCCAGCAACATCGGTTCCGTCTGAGCGTGTATTCTCGTCGGCCGGATTGGTACTTACCAAGCAAAGGAACAGACTAAATAGCGACTAAGTTGATGCAGTTATTGTCACGAAGAAAAACCTTAGGTCAGTGAATCTTAGAATTATATATATCGTAGTATGCTCGGTTTTGTGTTGTTGTTTTTTGACGCTGTAGTTTTTAAAAGAAATTACCGTGTACGTAATTTTCGACTTTGATATTGTGTCACGTAATTACACATTGTTCGTTGATAACACACAGTAACAACCAAAGTTCATTTCTGATTTCATCGCGATTTATTTATGTCAAATATTTCTTTTAACACAACGCTTGCTAATGTACTCGAAATACAATTTTACAGCGCGGCAGCCAACATGGCCGCCACGTCAAGAAGACGTGACAACTCTCCAAGTTCTTTTCAAATCTAACCGCAGATCCCCCTATTAACTAAACACTGCATTTTATCACCAGGATAATTTACATAAAATCTACTTGTAATTTCCATTGGTCACCAAGGTCTGGGCTTATTACGGATTGGTTGACTTATTAGAATGTTCTAGAAGGAACAATCTATTCATATATTTACTTGCTTGCCAAATTCACTAAAATCTAATCAATTTATATTGGTTAAGAGTAATCCCGTAACGTTCGTCAGTACTATAACTTTTGTACCCCAGACAATAGGTGACCTTTTCATCTGTGCTGTTCGTTGACCATGCGTGTTACTTATAATCTCGTATCTATATGCTGACTCTGGACTCATTGTGTTCTTATTTGGATTTAATTTTAAATCAGGTCTGACTTTCCATTTTATTGATTCCAATTATACCCCACCCTGAGTGTAAACGTATTTGCGTTCTTACTTTAAATAAATCTTAAATCAGGTCTTAGTTTTGCAAATACCTCCCAAGATGTATTATTAAATTCTCAAACTTCATCTTAACATTGCATATACATATTATTGAAATATCCTCTTATTAATTTCCATCATAAGAATAAACACATAAGAATAAACGATATGTTAAAAGCTGTTACATGGCACAACTTTCCCCTTATTTTAATTTTTTTAATATTTTATGATATTAAAAAAATAATTTATGATATTAAAAAAATATTATTATTATTATTATTTTACAAGCATCTCTGCTGAAATAGATAACATAAGTTATTGTTACACAATATAAATGTCAATCGGTATGTAGCGGAGTACATCATCTGTTGGTCGTTGGCCGTCAATACGTCTGGTGTCGTCCATGTAGTGTTGAAGTCGTCACGTGGCGAATACGATGTTTATTTGATGTCATTGCCGCCGTCCTGAAGATAAGCCGATTGTAGGTTCGTCCGTGGCGATTGGAATGCGTTTGTTGATTCAGCTCTGCTTTCCGATGTTTATCTTGCGTCGTCGATTGTCGTTTCCGTTGTATTCATCGTTGTTGTTGTTTTCGTTGTCGTTTGTACTTTTGTTGATGGCCCCAGCGTCTTCATTTCTCTCGGGACATTAAGATTATTAACTATAGCAGTGTTCTCCTTGATGTCTTAGGCCTCGGAAGTATCATTCCAAATGCGTTATCTACGCACGTCAAACAGTTGAACGGCTGCATCTACTCTATGGTGTTTAACGTCACAAGTATTGTGTCCAGTGTTGCGTCACTTGTTGTCCTTCGAAATCTTCTGGCGTTGGTCTTCTTTTAGCGATAGAACCAGGTGTTCACTTTGAGAGTAAATGCCGTGATGTTTTATGCTAACCACGTTGATTGTTTATTCAATTCGTTGTGAAAGGCGTTGTTTCGCGATGTATTCTTCTTTTGCGTTGTCTCCAAATCTCGATATTTTTATCTGCGTTGTGGTGATACAAGTATCAGTTGTTCAAAATCATGGCAAACATTCATAAACTTTCCCTTAAGTTATTCTTAAATACCGTCATGACAACTTAATAGAAGGTCTTAGTAAATACGACTTTTATACAAAAATTACTATCGAAACACTCCTTTAAACATTACATAACAGCTCGATATTTTACGTACGTGCTATCAGTAAATTTGTGACAGGTATGCGCTACTTTATTTATCTAGGGTATAGCACTTTAAACAGACGTATCGCGTTCGTATCTTAAAATCACTAATCTCCTGTGTATCATTATGTACTTAATGACCTTTTCTATCGACATATGTACCTGGGCGCTCTTAAATACGCGCGTCGCTTTAAACAATTGTGAATTTTTTTATGAAAAAGGGCAGACTTTTTTTATATGCATTCATAATACCAGAACATTTATCAGTATACTTAAAATTTCAAGTCTTGTTCTCCTAATGAACTAATCCCATAAATCTAATACAATAAGTATTCTTCCACCATGAGTAAATGGTAGGCTTCCATCATTTCGCAAATGATAGGCTCTCATAAACCTCTATGTACCTTATAGAGTTTATTCTATAACAGAAATTTAATGCGCATATATCAGTATATTTTAACTGCACAGTATTCGTGACAGAACACATTAAATTCTTACTTAAAATTACTCAGGACTTTCAATATTACCGATACTCTACATACATTTGCAATAAACACAATTACGTATATACATATTTACATATTTTTTTGTGTGTGTCTGCCCTATTCATATTCGCAATAAACATTATTTTTCTTATTACTGTGCTTACCCTCCTTATTTCTTTATTCTATTAATGCATAAAACCATATACAATTAGTCAAGTATACTGATTTTTTGTGTACGTCTCTAAATTCCCATTTATGCGCAGGTTTCTATTTCATATCTTGTATAAAATGACGTAAAAATCGGATACTCTCTAATGTTTATTCCTACCTTCTAAGTTCCTTTAATATAATATCAAAATATTAAAATGCCTTTAAAATCCTTAAGTATGTATACGCGTCTATTATCCGTCTTCTTAAAATGTATTCAATTTATGTTACATTCTTATAATTTTCTCATTTCATCGCACTGTCTATTTTAAAGACAATTTACAAAACTACTATCAATTAAAATGTATTTATTTTTATGCATGTCCTAATGTAGTCTTTCTTATAAAGAAACGAAAAAGAACAAACTACTATAAGATTGGTATCAAAAACTTAATGATTCATAGCAATAAAGTTGTATCTTTTACGTAATGCTAATAAAAGGTACAGTGCTTCACTTTGTAGAGTATTGACAGAAAATGTGGCCATACATAGCTTTATATTCTAATAATACAAAAATATAGAAAAATCTTTAAATACCCTCAATTATTTGTGCGCCTCTAATTTCAGTATTTCTATAACTCATTAAATTATGTAAATTTCAAATACTTTCTTATTCATTTATTTTGTTCTCAATTTACCGATATTTTAGAAAAAATACTGATCAATGAAAAACTGTATTGATTTTGATACTTGCATAATTTCTCCGTACATGATTAATTATTTCTTTAACCCCTAACTACGTAAAATTCTTTAAAACCATTCTTAAAAATTTCGTTGTCATGACGCCTTTTACTTTTTATTTCTTACTTGATAAAATTTGAAATAAACCCCTGTTTGCCATAATTTATGAAAACACTGACCGTTTTTTTCCATCTGCGTTTTATTTTCTCCGTTGGCCCGTGAAAGAAGTGGCACTTCAGGTTGATCCTGGTCACGGCACCATAAAATGTACTGTGTCACGTAATTACACATTGTTCGTTGATAACACACAGTAACAACCAAAGTTCATTTCTGATTTCATCGCGATTTATTTATGTCGAATATTTCTTTTAACACAACGCTTGCTAATGTACACGAAATACAATTTTACAGCGCGGCAGCCAACATGGCCGCCACGTCAAGAAGACTTGACAACTCTCCAAGTTCTTATCAAATCTAACCGCAGATCCCCCTATTAACTAAACACTGCATTTTATCCCCAGGATAATTTACATAAAATCTACTTGTAATTTCCATTGGTCACCAAGGTCTGGGCTTATTACGGATTGGTTGACTTATTAGAATGTTCTAGAAGGAACAATCTATTCATGTATTTACTTGCTTGCCAAATTCACTAAAATCTAATCAATTTATATTGGTTAAGAGTGATCTCGTTACATTCGTCAGTACCATAACTTTTGTTCCTCAGACAATAGGTGACCTTTTCATCTGTGCTGTTCGTTGACCATGCGTGTTATTTATAATCTCGTATCTATATGCTGACTCTGGAATCATTGTGTTCTTATTTGGATTTAATTTTAAATCAGGTCTGACATTCCATTTTATTGATTCCAATTATATATCAGGCCTTAGTTTTACAAATACCTCCCAAGATGTATTATTAAATGCTCAAACTTCATCTTAACATTGCATATACATATTATTGAAATATCCCCTTATTAATTTCCATCATAAGAATAAACTAATAAGAATAAACGATATGTTATAAGCTGTTACATGACAATTGCTCTCATTAATAAAATAATTTAAATAAAGAAATCATATAAATGCGTTATATTGTTTGTTCTTCCGTGAACAGAGCAAATTAACTAATTTACAGTGTTGTTTTGATAGTAAAAGACTTTTGTTGTTTACTTAAAAAAGAATACGGATATCCAGATATATTCAAATAGCGGATACGGTTATCCAAATACCGATTTCGGATACGATTCCCGTCTATAGTTTAAATGCCAACCAGAGTTATGCAAATTGCCCTGTATAGTCCCCTTTCGATACTAAGCGTGTTTTCCAAGTCTGAAAGCAATAGCTATGATACATTATGAGTAAAATGGACCAAAACACAAAACTTAGCCAAATGTTAAATTATCTAAGTATAAAAGGGGCCAAAATTCTGTCAAAATGCCAGTCAAAGTTACATTACTTTGCCTGCACAGTCCCCGTATGATAGTAAGTGTTGCAAGCATGAAAGCAATAGCTTTGATACTTGAGGAATAAATTGAACCCAAACACAAAACTTACCAAATTTTCAATTTTCTAATTAAAAAAAGAAAACATAATTCTTACAAAATGCTTGATACAGTTGTCTGCTCTTGTTTATAGATTGTGGTCATGTTGGTAAAGAAGTATGCAAAATATAAAAGCAATATGACAAGGTACATAGAAAATCTTTGAGGTGGTACGCAAACTGTAACATAGATTTATCAATAATATGCATAATCTAAGTGGAAAAAGAGCCATAATTCTTACAAAATGCTTGTTACAGTTGTCTGCTCTTGTTTATAGGTTTGGGTCATGTTGGTAAAGAAGTATGCAATATATAGAAGGAATATGTCAAGGGACAAAGGAAATATTTAAGGTGGTACGCAAACTTTAACATTCCAACGCTCACGGGAACGCCGACGCCAGGGTGAGTAGGATAGCTCCACTATATGTATTTCATATATAATAGTCAAGCTAAAAACACACTAGAAATCAAAAAAAAAAATCTGAACATTCAATTTAAGATTAAAATTCCCTAACATACAAGTGTATTCAAGATCTTTGCATACCATTTAACTACACATGTTATCATACAACTTAAGTTTAGATATTTTCATACAATTTTAGAAGAATATATGTTTAACAAGAGCATAACGGGTGCCACACTAGGCTGCGGGTGCAGTTTTGAATAAATGAAAGCTTGTCAGAATTATTTTTTTTAAGAGGTCACAGTGACCTTGACCTTTGACCTAATGACCCCAAAATGGGTGTGGCGTGTTGAACTCACCAAGGTGCATCTACATATGAATTTTCAAAGTTGTAGGTGGAAATTTGATTTTAGAGCCAATGTTAAGGTTTTAGCACAACGATGGCGGACAACAAGCTGGCTCTGACAATACCTCGGGTTTCCTCCGAAAACAGCCGAGCTTAAAATGACCTCAATTAAAATCTTTTCATACCATTTAAGATATACAAATGCTGATATACAACTTAAGTTTACATCTTTTCATACCACTTAAGATGAGTACATGCAAACATATACCGTAATTTTCGGACCCTTAGTTTTCGGACACCCCTTTTTTTAGTCAATTTTGACATACTGGTTTTCAGCCATAATTAATGACTCTTATTTTTCAGACAGTATATTTTAAAGCGTCAATTTTCTAGATTTCTACCCTGTTTTCCCTTATCTGGGACCCTTGGATCATGGAGTTTTACAACCGGAATTAAGGTCATAAAAACCTTGCATAGAATGCCCCGAGGGCCATGGACCATAACAATTGCGTCATTGAGTAGATTACCATGTACGGTATACTGGTTATAAACAATTGTTTCCCCCAACAGAAATGATATTGTATTTAGGTATCAGTAAGGTTGTTTTTGAAAACGTTTTTATATACCATTTCAGGTAAGAGATTGCAAATTAATGAACTTGTATTTATTTAAAGCAGAGAAAGGTGAGTACAGAACAATACAATTATTACAAATGTATTAATTGGTTTTATTGCAATATAATTATTAACATACAAACATAATATATATGTCTCTAAATTTTCAGACACTCGTACTTAAAAAAAAATTTTGGACACCAATTTTATTATTATTTTACAGTGTCCGAAAACTTTGAGAAATTACGTAAACTTAAATTTAGATCTATTCAAACTTCTTAAGAGTATAACTTTTAACCTACAACTTAAATTAAGATCTTTTCATACCACTTACAATGTAAACATGTTAACAGACAACTAAAATTAAGATTCATTTCAGAGATCTTAGTGAATATGGCCCAAGCTGCTTCTTACCCAGAAGAGTGAGCATTTTACGTGTACTCTTGAGCTGTGACTCCAGGCGGGCTATCATCAACTCGACTCGACAGCCCTCATCTCCTGGGCAATCTTCACACTCGATTTTTCGCTCCTGTCAAAGGAATAGGAAATCTGGGCTAAATGCATGTGCGTAAAGTTTTGTTCCTGATAATGGACGACAATCTCCGCGTTAAGGCATTTTTTATTTAAAATCTTTTCTTTGGGAAAATCCACTTAAGGCAGAAAGTGTCGTCCCTCATAAGGCTTTACAACTGCACAGGCCTATTTGGTACAACAGTTTACACACATGTAATAAACCCAGATTTTCCAAAAGAGCTGAATTATTAAAAAATGTTGTGTTAATTAATTACTGCATAACATATCACATTTGCAAGCAAAAATTAATCAAAGATATTGTGGATTCTTTATGCTACTATGTTATAGTTTCAACCTTTCGTATTTATTCAGCTACCCACATATTTTGGATTTTAAGACATATGACTGATAAAACAAAAAACCGTCGGAGACGGGTGATGCTCCCCAAAGATTTTTTTGTCACAATATTGCACTATATATTCAGATAAAAGGAAACGTCTTGAGGGGCATAACTTTGGACAAAATAATAAGATGGATGGTTTAGCACCTAAAAACTTTCAAAGGGCCATAACTCTCTAAATAAATCATCTAACCATAACCCACAAATAACATGCGCATCACCTCAAGGTAGTTAAGCTTCCCATAAAGCTTCATTGAATTCCAGTCAGTAGTTGGGGAGAAATAGCCCCAACAAGAATTGCACTATATGTCCAGTTTATTGAAAATTTCAAAGGGCCATAACTCTGCGAAAAATCACCCGACCATCACCGGCTGATAATATGCACATCTCCTGTTGGTAGTGAAGCTTTCCATTAAGTTTCATTGAATTCCCGTAATAAGTTGCTGAGAAATAGCTCGGACAAGAATTGCACTATATGTACAATGGAAAATTTCAAAGGGCCATAACTCTGTGAAAAATCATCCGACCAGAACCGGCTGATAATATGCACATCTCCTAATGGAAGTGAAGCTTCCAATAAAGTTTAATTGAATCCCGGTCGTTAATTGCTGAGAAATAGCCCGGACAAAAATTGTGCACGGACGGACAGACACATACAAAAACATTTTGGGGGAGCATAATAAATTATGTAATGGTTAAACAATATAGATGCATCATTTTTTAAATTTTGTAATTAGCAAACATTGCTGCACATGTTGTGTTAGAGTCATTAATTGCCAAAATATTCATTCAGTTTAAACCTATTTATTTTTACTTGATTGCATCGAAAGCCACAGGCATATTGAAAGGCTCTCAAGTCCGTCTCCTTGGCCTAGAACCTGTACTTGGTGTCTTTGGGGGGGGAGAATTAAAGAACGATCCGACAGTGGGGATCAAACCCGTGACATCTCGATCGATAGGCATTCATCATAACCATTACACCACGGTGACTTTTATGAATTTATGAGAAGATGTATTGAAATATTGATATCACAATTATGACACAGTTTAGTATCTTATACCAAAAAGGATGACTCAACAGATTAATTGGAAAGATATGTAAAAGTTGTTGCTAGAGTGCTTTCTGTAATTGAGTCTGTTAATAATGAAATATCTTAAGAGTAACTTAATGAGCATTGATTTTGCAGAAAAAAACACTTTATATTTAAAATTTAATATCTTACTAGTGTTGAAATTTTGTTCATTAAGTATTATGAGTAAATTAAGTTCATAAGGGGCTAATTATATTGACATTAAGTTTTGAGGATTCGTAAAAATTGACATTTAAGTTGGATCGTAATTTTGTTTCTCTTTATAATGCTTGATAAATAACTTCCGACACACCAAAATCCACAAAAGTTACTGTTCCTAAAGAATATTGATTTCAGAGTTAATTGACTGTTTTTTCCTGACTTAAGGTTCATGTAGAGGCTTCAATTTGAAAAATGTGGGACCCCTAGCACTGAACTTAAATTTGACTAAAAGAAGAGTGCCACATTGAAAATGTATACATCATTGCTTTAAAGGATGTTTTTCCTTCAAACTGCTACCAATTTTGTACATCAACGTATCATAACATCCACAAAATCAATCAAAATACAAAGCAATTTTAACAATAAAATATACATTATTTTCAAAAATCTGAATCATGTTTATTCCACGTATTTCAGCGGAAAATTATATAACTAGTGATTAATATCGACATTGACGAGGGCAAGTTACGCTTAAATAGTAAAAAAAGTTAACATATCTAGAAATACCAAAACTCGAACACATGTCATTTCATCACCATGGAGGCAGCCATTTTTAAATTAATAAAATAGAAAGAAACATGCTAAAACTCACTCATCGCCTAATTGACATTCCAAACGGTTGACGATGACAAATGCATTGGATTGTACTCTTTCCG
The DNA here is from genome assembly GCF_020536995.1 of Dreissena polymorpha. NCBI lineage: Eukaryota > Metazoa > Mollusca > Bivalvia > Myida > Dreissenidae > Dreissena > Dreissena polymorpha. The sequence goes on along the minus strand of NC_068355.1, from coordinate 67,130,830 downwards.
TTGATGTTTGCAAACTGCACGATCAGACCTCATAAACACTCAAAAGAATAACTATGTAAGAAGCATTTCACCAATGTTTACAATCGTTGTCGAATCACATTACTTATATTATTGCGCATAAAATTGTACGCTTACAGACTGACAGAAAAATCGATACGTAACTCCGTTCAATTCATCACGGTATACTATTATAATGATAATATATAATAATACATCGCTTTAACAATCTAAAAGTAGAAATAATTCTTTTAAACGGAGTTTTTAATAACGAAAGTGAAAACAACGGAAGTTGGATGGATATTCTGTGAGATGCACTTCGGCTCCAGAAAAACAATAAAATAAAATAAAAAAGACGTGTGGGGGACAATTTTCAGCTGGAAAATATTTGAAATAGGGTAAGTGATGATATTTCTACGTGGTCATTTCTGTTATTTAGTGCGATCTCTTGCTGATTAATGTTTATAGTTGTTTTACTAGTTGCCACCCAACTGTCAAAATAGGATATGTGTTATCTCAGGTATGTGTATACACATACCCGGTTTTCTCACCACTGCACGTGGTTTCGACCGATTTGTTTTGCACGTTTTTCTACGGAGCACAGCGATGGCCACGCTTTCAAAATGGGTAGAAGGAATCATAATATAAAATCAATCGGTTTGCCAATTTCTTTATATTCCTTTACAATTTTATAAGTCGTCTGCAATCTATTTCAATTTGAGATGGTTTAAAATTTGCAATTTGGTTGAGAGGTAAATAACAAAATGGTTAAGCCTTTGAAATAGAATTGTGACTCTTATTATCCACCATACCTGGATTTATAAAAAGTAGTTACGTTTTAGTTATTTTTAGAACTTTGTTTAGGAAATTTATCTAAAAAAGGCAGTTGAATAAAAACTCATTTGTTGTTTTATGACAATTATTTTCTGTGAAATGTTGCTAACTTGACCTTGTATATGTATATAGCTTTGTATTTATTCAACTTAAGGTAGTGCATATCCTTCCTAACTTTAGATTGAGATTTTGTAAATAAGTGTAAAAATGTATTGGTTTTAAACCAAACTATGAATAAAGCACACAAATATTGAATGTCAAAAATCTGTTAATGTTATTCTATCTGTCTTAAGCTTTAAAATGATATATAGTTTGACCATATTGTACAACATTGAATGAAGAAAAACCAAAGCAAAGTTTAAATGAATTTTATCCCCCCATGAACCTTAAAACTCACAGTAAATAGGCAGTAAATAGGCTTCAGCACCATAATCCCAAAGCCAGATATGATTTATTTTATTATGTGGAATATGAATTTAGATATACAGTAGACTCTCTGTAATCCGGACGGTCTAGGGACCGGCCTGATCGTCCGGTTTTCGGAGAGTTCCGGTTTACCAAGAGTAGACATATTGCCGAAAAATACCTTGTGTACAAAATCATATAAAAATAAATAAAACCATATACATTAACATGTACCATGTGATAACTGTACTCATGTGATGTTTATGTTTAAAGTATTCTTCAAAAAATGTGTTTTTATTTGATTTAAAGCAAAAAAACATTCCATACCGACTTGTTTTGATTAATCCCAAAGTGAGAGTGGTGCTTTATACATGTACGTATATGTACATGCTTACGTGATATTTGTCATATAGGCGAGTGAGTCGTGTTCGAGCTCGCTATAAATAGCACTGAATTAATTAAGTTTCATTTGTTACAAATAGGAAGCGCCAAACGTCATAGACAATTTTGACGAATTACGACACAAATACGATTTATTATTCAAGGCATAAAACATTTTACAAAACATACACACACACACACAAATCTCAGCAAGTCTTGTCAAAACCATTTAAGGGTTTAAAAATGGCTATAAGATCTTTTCAACTACCAGAGAAGATCACAAGAGAGTGATCGTCGCAACGGCATGCATTAATTTTGTAATTAAACTGTTTATCATAAGCTTAATAAAGCGATCGCCTCAATCACTTTTTGGTGTTTCCGCATGTCTATATTAGACATTCACAGTTTGTCTTACATTCTTTAATCGGACTTCAATAGCTCGGTAACGAATTGACAACTTTATGGTATGTTTAATCCGATTATCGCTCGCGATCTGAATGTGTGACACCGCACGGGCCGTGCTGACTAGGTATTGTAATTTACACGCCTCGAGAATCTTGAGAATTTGGACCGTCCTATGTATTCAATGTATTTTACGTTAAAAATGACGAAATTCAAGGAGATATCCGTTTGGTTTCCGGTTTTGAGAGAATTCGGTTTATTCAACATTTTCTAACAAAGAAATAGAAGGCAAAAATACAGGACTGGCCCGACTGTTCGGAATCGGGAGATTTCCGGTATTCGGAGTGTCCGGCATAGGCAGAGTCTTCTGTAGATAAAAACATCAAAAACACCAACTTTTGGCAAGATTTACCAATTTGAAAAGTACTTTTCTTTCTTAAAACGATTTTAAAAACCTTATTTGCATCGATTGAAGTTCCCAAGTAGTGGAATACAATATTTCATTGTATTTTTCATGAAATGGGAGTCTCTTCTAAACTAAAATCCAGTTTTGGCAGTAAATGTTGAACCAAATAAGCCAGTTCACTCTGCACAGGCTTAGTCGACCCTTCAACTTTCGTGAGTCTAAAATGAGTCCTGACATAATGCAGCCCCTGGCTGAGGTACCTCACAAACATCGAAATACACACACAACCTGAAAGGCCCAAAGTCCCTCAACTAAGACACAAAGGAATTGACCTGTTCTGTGCAGCCAAAGATATCATAAGATCTTCAATGTTCTAACCAAATTGCATAAAGATTGGATATTAATGTGCCTTTGAGTGTTAACAAGGTTTTACAATCGCCATATAAAAATTAATGCCTCTCCCCCTGGCCGCCATGTTTTTCAACAGACCGGAACCATTTTGAAACTCATCCAAGATGTCATTAAAACAAATCTTCTGACCAAGTTTCATGAAGATTGGAAATTAAATGTGTCTTCTAGAGTGTTAATAAGGCAAATGTCCACAATGCATGATGGAAAAAAGATTATCACAAAAGCTCACCATTGAGCTCCTTGTGCTCAGGTGAGCTAAAATATACAGAAACTCGTCACATACCACGTCTTGTATGAGCTCAATGTTTCTACGCCTGTTTAAACTCAGTTTCTCCATCACCTGCCTCACACGCTCATTGTACTCGTTGTCCACTGGCTTGAACGTGTGACCTGAATGCTGGAGAAAGACAGTTCATTATAATTTGAGCCTTGTTCTGTTAAAACAGGGCTTCATGCATGTACGTGAAGTGCCGTCACAGATTACTCCCATATACTATTATAATCTGGGGTGACACTTTACAAACATGAATTAAGCCTAGTTTTCCAATAGCAAAGGCTCATACATAGATGATTTTCACATTATGTTAAGGTAAATTATTGTAAATGTATAAACTAGTTCAACCTTCAGCTGGACAAAAAAGCCCTCAACACACACACATACAGGCAAACACACAGACAGGGTATTTATCAGTATCGTACAATTTGGCAATTATCATTGTAGACATATAAAAATATGTATAGCATCAGCTTGAACCTTAATAAACAGATGTCATATTAAAAATGACCATGCTAAATATGCTAGTCAGGAATGTTACTTTATGCTTTATGATATTTATCATTTACAGGCAGTCTCATCTTAACAAAAATAAAGTGTATGCGGAAAATGTTGTTCCTGATAAGCCTGTGTGGACTGCATACGCTAATCTGGGACGACACTATACACACACGCATTGAGCCAGGTTTGCCCAGTTTAAGGCTCACGTGTCTGACATTCACCTTGCCCTCCCACAGCGCACACTGATGGCAGATGCACTTCTTACAGTTCACACAGAACACACTAATCTTCTCCTTGTGTTCACTGCAGCTGAAATAGGCAACAAAACACTACATTTCAATAGCATTCTTATCAGACTGATTATGTTAGCACTAATCACATGTTTTTTTTCTATCTTTGGACGAGTCCGGTAAACGAACCCGTTCCCAATGACCTACAGACCCGTTCCTAAAATAAATCAAACCCGTCCCAATTTCCAAAAAACATACAAAAAATCCCAATCAAAGTCCCGTCCCAATTTCCAAAAAACATAAAAAAAACAATCAAAATTGAGTAAGCTGTCCCCGAAAACGCCAACTTGACATATTTCAAGACCGTTTTAACTTGCGGTCGATTCCACTTCTCAATCATTGACTGGTTCAAACATTTAACGTTACTTTCGTACATTAAATACGTGTTTGTTATTGCAAAATATAAACCAGTCTGAATTTTCTTATGCTTTTGGCAATATTCGCCATTAGTCACAAAAGTAAGTATTACAGAAAGAAATAAAAGCCTAGTGAAGTCAAAAGCAAATTGTGAAGCGATTTTGGCTTTGAAAAAAGTTCGGCGTCTGTTTTGTCCACCCATTTCACTCAGAACACTGCAACAAAAATTGTCGAGATGACAGTAGCCAAATGCTGATTGACGACGAGTTATTTCTTCTATTTGATATTAAATTAATTTAATTTAATACTGAGAATGTGTTACGGTACGTTTTAACTTGCAGAGCTTTTTTTTATTCAGGGAATGGGCAATGCTTTTGCAAGACTGTGAATAAAAGCTTAGCTTGCTTTCCTGTGTCATTAAAAGCTGGCAGAAGTGAAACAAAGTCATTAAAATACCATTCTTCAATTGGTAGAAGTCAAACTTGATTTTTCCCAATTGAAAGATTTCGTGACTCTTTTTTTCCCAATTTGGTGATTTCACGACGCAATAAATCCAAATGGCATGGGTACTGGACCCGTTCCCATTTGGGTGAACAAAATCACTGGTTACACATTAATATCAGGTCTGGACTGAGTTTTATTGAAAAGTTCAGATTTTTTCATTTTTTGCATTGTCAATTACTCTGCTTTCTAAAGTCAAATGGTATGTTTACAAGTATAACTCATCTATCCCTGTATAATAATTGAACTGCAATCTGAGAAAACTAGACATAATGCAGTTGAGGTCCCAAATCTAGAGCAAAACTTTTACCTTTATGGAAATATTTTTCAAAGAAAGTTTCTTCTAACCAAACATCCAGTTTAAGTGGAAAGTGCCTTCTCTAATAAGCCTGTGCAGACTGCAGACTTACATCAATTAAGCTCAGTTTTCTAAGAACAATTGGCTCAAATAATTTTTGAATTGTGAAGGTTCATACATGTCATTCTCTCCCTCGTTTTTCGGTGGAATCGTGTGCTGTAGCAGATCTAATTGCTGGGTCACTTCCTCCGCCCAGCGACAGTTCACGAGGTCAGGCATGTGCAGAGGTGCCCTGCAAACATAAGAAACTTTGGATTTTGACCCTTTAACACTTTCATACATATTTTTACACATGTGTAGTCCTTAGAAAGTTAAATTAAATTAAAGACCTTTCTTACTTGATTAAAGTTTAAAAGGCTTCAATTCCGACCTTTAGATACTGATGAGCAGCAAACAGCAAACAACCTGAACAGACTGCGAGTTACTCACAGGCTGTTCTGGTTTTATGCTATTTGCACATAGCCATTTTCACATTGCCTCTGAGTGGGAAAGTGCTAAACACCATTAAAACAATGATTGGAAAAGTGTGAATGTGTACTGTTTTGGTTAAGAAAAAGTTACCTCACATACAATTGTTCTTTTTGTTGCAGGCAATTTATATTTGTTGGCTTGTCTATATTTTACATAAAATACAAATATCACTTGTCACAAATATACATGTATATTCATGCAAATATATTGTAATAAAAGTTATAAACAATTGTTATATGGACACAGTGAATATATGTTTAATTCCCTTATGCAACCACATCTACAGTTAATGTATACAATCGAAAGGCACATAAACAGGGATGTAACACCATTAACCTGTCATCATGACAAATTGATTTATATTTCACAACAAGTTTATTTTAAAACAAAAAATAATTTTACACAACCATGATAATTAATTACAGTCTTCTTAGTGAGTAGCAATATAAAACATAGAATGGATCAAATTCTGTTATTCCAAATAAATGCAATTTTATCACAAGGTTCTCATGTATGACAAGTTGTCAAAACGTTTTAAAGAAGACTTTGCAGTATTTGTTAACCCACCTACAATGTGGACACTGCATTCTCGTCTCTGTAAGCCATCTCTGTAACAAACAAAAACAGTCATGACATTCATTTAACTTTTAATTTTGTTTGCTCCAAGTCAATATTATTTAGCAATGCAGATATGGCTTTGTAAGCAATTATAAATGTGTTCCCCTTTTTCAGTTTTGTCAATAACTTCTCCCCTAATTTGGAAGGCAGGCCCTTTGCAAAATAAAGAAAAAAGCCCTGAGTAATATAGCATTTTAAGTTAATTTCCAATTAACACTTGTTATATCTAGAAACATATTCACAATTTGTAATCCATTTATTTTGCTTTCATGGCAAACAGTAATTCAGAGTTTTAATCTGAGCATCATTCTGAGAAAACTTGGCATAATGAATGAGAATAAAGTGTCGTCCCATGGATTGCAGAGGCTACTCTGGGACAACACCCAGAACTTGGCCCCTTTTAACTCCCAACTGCGACATACATACCCGTATGCAGGCATAGCAGCAGAATTTGGAACAATGAGGACACAGTCTGGCATCTCTCAATTTTTCCATACAGATGAAGCATCTGAACACTTCAGTCAAACTCTAAAATAAATCAATTATATATTATAATAGGATAAGATTTCAGTCAGGCGTGACCAAAATATTTATATACTTATAATTAAATTTTATTCAATAGTATTTTAACTATAATATACAACAAGAGCGCCGCATAGTGGGTGCCAACGCTCGGCTGCGGTTGCAGTTTTGAATAAATGAAAGCTTATATAACATATATATATATATATATATATATATATATATATATATATATATATATATAGGTTGTGGCATGAAGAACTCATTAAGGTGCAGCTACATATGAAGTTTCAAGGTTGTAGGTGGAAGCACTTTGATTTTAGAGCCAACGTTAAGGTTTTAGCACCACAGCGACGTCGGACAAGCTGGCTATGACAATACCTCGGGCTTTCTCCGAAAACAGCCGAGCTAAAAATCATATGGAAATTAACATAACATACATGTAACCATAATAACTTTAATGCCAATTAAAATAATAAATCACAAAATAAACTTTTGTACTTGCTTCAAAACTTATGCAAAACACAATGATTCAAACAAAGTCACAACACACTAGAATACAATGTAGGCGTTTTTTAAGCAATTTTGGAAAATTGCTACTTCAGGATCAGGAATTGTTCTGCACAAAAAGTCAAATGATTTGGGAAAATATAATTTATTATAACACTTTTTAATAAGTCAAATTATAAGAACAAAATCATATAACTTTAATATAGTCACATACTTTGTTAGATGTAATAAAACAAGGGCTGTTTGTAAAACATGCATGCCCCCAAATGGGCTGTCAGTTGTAGTGGCAGCCATTGCGTGATTCCGTTTTTTGTCACTGTGATCTTGACCTTTGACCTAGTGACCTTAAAATCAATAGGGGTCATCTGCCAGTCATAATCAATGTACCTATGAAGTTCATGATCCTAGGCCTAAGCGTTCTTGAGTTATCATTTGGAAACCATTTTACTGTTTAGAGTCACTGTGACCCTGTCCTTTGACCTAGTGATCTGAAAATCAATAGAGGTCATCTGCCAGTCAAGATCAATGTATCTATGAAGTTTCATGATCCTAGGCCTAAGCGTTCTTGAGTTATCATCCGGGAACCATTTAACTGTTTCCAGTCACTTTGACCTTAACCTTTGACCAAGTGACCTGAAAATCAATAGGGGCCATCTGCAAGTCATAATCAATGTACTTTTGAAGATTTATGATCCTAGGCCTAATCGTTCTTGAGTTATCATCCGGAAATCATTTGGTGGACGGACAGGACGGACCGACCAACCAACCGACTAACGGACAGACAGACATGTGCAAAACAATATACCCCCTCTTCTTCGAAGGGGGGCATAATAAAATTGAGATAATAATCATCATTTATATAGAAAATCCTTTTTTTACAAATTGCGATATATTTTTTTTTAATTGGGATTTTTTTACCACATTGCTTTAAGAGAGGGTCAGTTTACAAAAACCCTAGATTCATCTCATGGTCATGTGACCACCAAACCAAGAATATCAGCTTGGTATGTGGTCACAATCACCACAGATATGGCCTGGGGATCCAGTTTATATGGCAATGTGTATGCTGATGTTTTTTAACTAACATGTTAAATGATTAGAGATATAACTTGCCAGCTTTAGGCTTATTCTGAGTAATAAGGAAGAGATCTCAGATTAGGTGTTTATGTCGCATACCGGTATGCAGTCATATGTAATTTAACTTAATTAGTCAGATTTTCAATGATTTTAATGCTTAAGATGTGTTAATTTACAAACAGCTATAATCTGTATTTGATGATATCTGATAAAAATCAAATGATTAACATGGAAATTCTTATATATTTAAGTGCCTTTTGAATCGCACTGAGATACTTTGAAGATGCCATAAAGTTTGAATGGCGTTTGAATGGCACCAGGGTTCTCGCTGGGTTAATAATTATGTTCTATAATTTTTAAAATGTTGTCTCCAATCTAAAAGAAATAGAACCATAAGCAGCTATTCTTAAAATATAGTTTGAGAGATGGAATAGAAAATTAGTTTTTGTCACTTGTTTTTGAAAATTGAAAGATTTTATCTCTACTTTTTTAAACTTTTGCATTTGGCGACAATTGCAAATGGCGGAAGATGCCACTATCTTACCTATTATAAGGGTACTTTTATTAATATTTTCATCCTGTGTGCATTTCCCTTAACTCTCGATTTTTCGAGAAGTATGTAACTACTGAATATTACTTACTAATAAAATCAAATTATTATTTATTTATTTGTAGATGATATTTTGGTTTACTAACGCTTTCACGATACAGTTGATTGGTGTAGAACGGATTTTATTCAGTGACGGATAGGTTAAAAGTGTTTTGCAAAATACATTTATTTATGATATTCTAATTGATAGTTTTCTTCGGATTGAAGCAATAAGGCTTTCATTTTCAGTCTATTCATGTTTCTGTTGATGTGTGTCAATTTCAACAACTTTTTCTTTTTTCGAAAGCAAAACAAGGTCACGTTATGTAGTACTCACCGTTTTTGTGACGAGACGTTAAGTGCAGACAAATGATTTAGTGAATTTTGCAGATTTTGTTTGTAAATATAATGTTCATTGCTGTAATATTGTAGTAAAGTATGTCCTTTACAAAAGTAAGAATGCTCTCCTGTGTGTACCATAAAAAAATAAGCGTTAGGGCTGCAACACGTGATTTAGTGAATAACGCACATGTAGTGACCCATTTTCAGGAATGTGAGGTCGTCTCAAACTACATATAACACCCCCCCGAAACCCGATATGATGTGAAAAGTTGGACGTGCTTGGAAAAGTTTCCGATAAATTTTCCTGAATTTCGGTAGGGCAAGTAATTCAAGTTCTTTTATTGTTTAAAGGCATTTTTTTCATTAAAATATATGTTGGTATATGCAAAGGAGGTATTATCATGTATGTTAGAACAAGAGGGCCAAGATGACCCTAGTTCGCTGACCTGAGAGGAGTCGGTTCATTCAATGTTTACCTAAAGCCAAACTTGACCTAGATATTGACCAGACAAACATCCTGGTCAAGTTTCATCATTATTGAACCAAAACTCTGGCGTATGGAGCGTTTTTGTTTTTGTAAGATTTAAAATGGTGACCTATATTTCGAGTTGACCCCCCTTACCAAAAATCAAACTTTGCTTACAAAAATAAATATTATGACCAAGATTAATAAAATCTGAAACAAAATTGTGAACTCTAGAGTGTTTACAAGGATTTTGTATAATGTAATAAAAATTAGGACAATCTAAGCGCAATAATTATGGCATTCATTATGTGATTTTGCTCATCATCAAACTTGACTGAGATCTTTCAGCAACTTTGATAAAGAATGCTTGAGAAATGTGAATGCTAAAGTGTTTACAAACCAAATGTGGACGGACGGACAGCGGACAAAAACCAATCCTAAAACCTCACCTGAGCAATCAGGTGAGCTAAAAAGTGTGTTTCACCGATCTGAGCCGTTTTCCAACTTGTCCAAGAAATCAATAAAACCATTGCATTGACTAAGTTTCACGATGATTTGGCAAAATATGTGACTTCTATAGTGTTTGATCACAAGGTTTCTCTCTATATACTTGTAGTCACATATATAGGAAAACTGTCCCACCACCTTGGCGGCCATGTTTTTTGACCGATCGGGACCATTTGCCAATTCATCTGAGAGATATATATAAAACCAATCTTTTCACCAAGTTTCATGATGATTGGGCAAAAAATGTGACTTCTAGAGTGTTTACAAGCTTTTTTTACTATATAAATATAAGAAAACTGCCCCCCCCCCACGGCATCCATGTTATTCAACTGACCAGAACCATTTTCAAACTCAACTCTCGTATCAAGGAAACAAATGTTACCTGTAGGATGATTTTGGGCTCTGTGGTAAGGACTCAAGTCCTTTTTAAACCCCTCTTCTTATCGACGTCTTATGGTACTGTATCCGTATGTGTTCTCACGACTAATAAAAATAGCCCTTATTCAGTAAAAAATAGTTCCTTAAGTATGGTAAAGAATGAATGTCCTTTTGACAAACAACAGTTGTGATCACTAAAACTTATACACTATGTCCCCATTCCAATGTAGATCAATCCTGCTCTTGAATTCTAATACATTCTTGGCATCAACTACACATTGAGGCAAGTCATTCCACATGTTAATCACTCTTCTGGAAAGTTGATTTTGACAAAAAGATGTTTTTGACTTTGGTTTCTCAAGCTTTAGGTTATGTCCTCTAGTTGATGATGTATAATTGAAAAAGTTCTCAAAAACGCAATCATCTATATTTTTGACTATTTAAAATGTTTGAATGGCATCCCCACGAATTCTGCGATGAGCAAGTGATGGTAATTTTAGTTCTTTAAGTCGTTCCTCATAGGATGAATTCCTCAAATTCGGTACAAGTTTTTTTGTGGCTCTTTTTTTAACTTTTTCTATGCTAATAATGTCCTTTTTTAAATATGGGTACCATATAACATTTGCAAACTCAACATGCGGACGCACCAAGGCAGTATATAATTTCAAAAATAAGTATTTGTCCATGAACTCAAAAGATCTCCTTATTAAGGCTAGGATACTGTTTGCTTTATTTATCTTTGTAGATATATGCTTACTAAATTTTAGGTCTCTTTCGAAGAGCACTCCCAGATCACATTCCTCAGTTGTAGCCTGCAGAGACTTATTATTCATAGTATATTGTTGATTGGGGTTATTGTTTCCATAATGTATAACTTTGCATTTGTCAACGTTGAAGGCAAGTTCCCATTTTTGTGCCCATTCGCTGAGAGAGTCAAGATCCTCCTGCAGCCTGCCTGAGTCCGTCACAGGTGCATATAACTTGGTGTCGTCAGCAAATATTTTAGAAATACAGCTCACAGAGTCGGTGATATAGTTAACATATATTATAAAAAGTACTGGACCAAGCACACTTCCCTGAGGAACTCCACTCTCTACACTTATCCAGCTAGATGTACTTCCCTTTATTGACACACACTGTCTTCTCTGACTCAGAAAGTTCTCAATCCAGGCCAGAACATTTCCCTTAATGCCATACGCAGATACCTTCCTTATGAGTCTTCTATGTGCAACTTTATCAAAAGCTTTCGCAAGGTCTAAGTAAATGCTGTCCCAGCTTTCGCTTCCTTCGATGAACTTTGTCCAGTCCTCCATAACATGTAGCAACTGTAACGCACAGGATCTATGTGGTCTAAAGCCGTATTGATCATTTGATAATAAATTATTCACACTTAAATGATACATGATATGTTTTCTAACTATTTTTTCAAGGATCTTGCAGACTACTGATGTTCTGACCAAATTTCATGAAAATTGGGCCAAAAATGTGACTTCTAGAGTGTTCACATATTTTCACTATATACATATAGAGAAAAATGCCCCGCCCACTGGCGACCATGTTTTTTTACCGATCTGGACCATTTTGGAACTCGTCCAAGATATCAATAAAACCACTGTTTTGACCAACTTTCATGATAATTGGTGTTTACAAGGTTTCTCTATAGCAAAATAAGGAAAACTGCCCCGCCCACTGGCCGCCATGTTTTTTAACGGAATGGAACCACATTTGAACTCAACCTTTATCATTAAGACAAACATTTTGACAAAGTAACATGGAGATTGGGCATAAAATGTGACTTCTACAGTGTTTACAAGGTTTTTCTTTTTCTTGACCTAGTGACATAGTTTTTGACCCAGCATGACCCAGTTTAAAACTCGATCAAGATATCATTGGGACAAATCTTCTGACCAATTTTCATGAAGATCGGACAATAAATGCGGCCTCTAGAGTGTTTACGGAGTGTGAACGGACGGACGACGGATGGACGACGGACAAAGACCGGTCACAAAAGCTCCCCTGAGCAATCAGGTGAGCTGAAAATCCTGGTTATTATTTTTCAGGATTTATTGAAATATGGCTATTTGAAGTCGACGATGCAGGGATTTGTACCCTTTTGAGCACTTTATTAACACATTTCTTTAAAGGTATGCTAGTGAAAATGGTATCAACTTTTTCAAGCACGTCCAACCTTTTTACATCATATCGAGTTTCCGGGGGTGTACTTAATTGAGTTGTCCAATATATGTTACAACATCTGAAACTTTCTAAGAAATTTACAGTTGGAAAATAGTAGAGTCAATCAGAAGAATTTCATTAACGTCTTCTTTTAAATTTACACAATCAGACAATTTTATTTCAACAGAATTAACACATAAAAAATAATTAATGAGAAGTTGTTTATGCATGGTAAGTTCTTAATAGTAAAGAACATTTTAATAATTTTATTTAAATGAGCTCCATAATTCCTTGTAAAGAGATGCAAATTTGAATGTCATAGTGCATATTGTTTTATGAATTACATTATTTGCCAATATATCTTTTGTAAACACACTATAATTGTCTGTTCTGCGTTTTAATTAAAACAACATCAATACTTTTTGTGTGTTAAATTGCTATCAGATATTATGCACTGTTGCACAGATGATAAAATAATGCGTAGACAATCATGAATGGTCTCTGTTGGAATCATGTCATATCTTATTAGGGAAATTTTTAATGAGTTTTATTATAATTCAAATATAATTCTTAAAAAGGGCTGATAAATCGAGTGAATTGTTGTTTAATTGTATTATCTTTATTTCCCGGAGTTCTCATAATCTTTATTTCGCGGAGTTATCATAATAACATAACTATGCAATCTAAACAGATTGGTGATGGCAAATCATGGTTAATGAATCTAGTATGTACACTCATTATTATGTTCAATTCTAAAAGTAATTCCGTGCTAACTATACATCTCTTTTTATAACGAGATGGGGAGGCCCATATATATGGGATTGTGACATTCAAATGATGAAATATTTAAAAAGCATTTATATCTGAGTAAATAAATAAATTATAATAATTATGTCTACTTATTTAACGTGCTCTATCAGGCCTTTTCCGCCCTGTGCCACGGGTCCGAATATTGGCCCCATTCCCAATGCAAATCACATTGTTTTTTCCCAATTGAAAAAAAAATCCCAATTCCAAAAAAAAAAAATAATATTTTTTTGTAACCCTTAAAATATATGTTAACCTGATCCAGTGTAGAAAATAGAAAAAATTTGCATAATTAAATTATCTGTTGCCTTGAATTTGTTTTAAAAACAGTAAAATATGTTAAATTGATTATTTAAGACTTTCCTTATTTTCCCCAAAATCCGGCGTTTCGTGCGATTTTTCCACTCAAAAAAGGCCAGGCCCTTTCCCCAAAATCAGATAAAAAAACCTGCACTTATCACACATGTTTATAAGATTTTGTAAAATTTTAATTATATGTTATCAAATAATTAAGTAACACAATACCTTAAAAGTAAATATAATTTATCATTTTACATGTACATGGGCTACAGGGTATTACGGGACGCGATATTCTGCTTCAAATATGTATAAAATGCCCGCCAGGACGAGTCATATTTGTTAATTTGCGTCCCATTTGACGCACAATCATTTTGACGTATTGGTTTTTGTAGTATCAATAAGAAACTCTGAAAGACAACTGCAGTGCATAATTTTAAGGATGAACAAGTTGTCTCGCTTGTTGATTTATCTACCAATCGTGCATCTGCTGTTACTAGTTGCAAAGTTCCAAATTGAGATAACATTGCGTAAATGTGAGCTATTTATGTCGCTATGAAAGACAAGCTTACCGAGGTTACAATAGCTTATTATCTGGCAAGCAAGATAAAACTGTAACAAGAGGGCCAAGATGGCCCTATATCGCTCACCTGAAAGGAGTCGGTTCATTCAATCTTTACCAAAAGTCAAACTTGACCTAGATATTGTCCAGACAAACATCCTGGTCAAGTTTCATCATAATTGAACCAAAACTCTGGCATATGGAATGATTTTGTTTTTGTAAGATTTGACCTGGTGACCTATATTTTGAGTTGACTCCCCTAACAAAACATCAAACTTTGCTTACAAAAATAAATATATTATGACCAAGATTCATAAAATCTGAAACAAAACTGTGACCTATCAATAAAACCAATGTTTTGACCAACTTTCATGATGATTTGGCAAAAATTGTGACTTCTAGAGTGTAGACGTTTCTCTATAGCCAAATAAGGAAAACTATCCCCCCCCTGGCAGCCATGTTATTCAACTGACCGGAACCATTTTCGAATTCAACTCTCATATCAAGGAAACAATGTTTTGACCAAATTTCATGAAAATTGGGCCAAAAATGTGAATTCTAGTGTTCACACGTTTTCACTATATACATATAGAGAAAAATGCCCCGCCACTGGCGGCCATGTTTTTTCACCAATCTGGACCATTTTCGAACTTGTCCGAGATTTCAATAAAACCAATGTTTTGTTTTCATGATGATTGGGCAAAAATTGTGACTTCTAGAGTGTTAACAAGGTTTCTCTAAAGCCAAATTAGGAAAACGGCCCCGTCCACTGGCGACCATGTTTTTCAACGGACCAGAACCACTTTTGAACTCAACCAACATATCATTAAGACAAACATTTTGACAAGGTAACATGAAGATTGGGCATGAAATGTGATCCACAAAAATCAGTGAGGATGCAAAATTCAAATGATGGGAGTCCCAATGATGCCTCGAGATTTCTAACAAAATTTTTTTTTTTTAATTTTGACGATTGCAGAATAACTTACTTATAATCAGTATGCGGGTTTTCAACAGCTTAATGTAAAGAATACAGTTTTACAAATTTCTTTAACAGGTTACTTTAATATTTAAAAAAAAATGTTTGGACTCCTTTCAATTTTCGAACTCGTACATTTGCAAGTCATCGAGTCCCAGAACTTGTTTATGGCAGTTTGTAAAAAATCAATGCTGACAACACAGATAAATTATTAAGTTAAACATTTCCAAAGAGTTTTGTATCAAGAAATGAAAATAAAATACCGTTTCAATGAATTCGTTTTTGCAAATCTACGAACAATATATATATTATCTATTGTCTGTTATGTAAGGTGATCATAGTCAATGATCGTCTATGATTTAAAGTTTCACCTAATTGTTACATGTACTTTTGTCTTTGCAATATGAATGCTGTTTTATGCATCTATATATGTCCATTATCTTAACTATATATATTGTCCGTGATATTAATTAACCTGTGATCCTAGTCAATGATTCTCTGTGATCTACTGTTTTTGTTTTCCCATTTTTTTTTGTCAATGAAACCCTATTGAACCTCATAATTGCTGTTTTTTTTGCAGTAATAATAATAATGTTAATTTTGTATCTGCTATGTTTGTCTTTGATCCTAGTCAAAGAATCTCTATGATTTACAGTATTCGTTTTGCCAATCATTTTTATCAATTAAACCTTATGAGCTCACAGAAAGTGTTTTTATCAAATTTATTCTTAATAGAATTTCCCAGTGCATTCAAGTTATTTCAGCATAAATCTTCGTGATGATTATGACTTCTTTTTTATTTAAACACTAAAACGTCGTCACTGAGTAAGATTTACTGAATGATAACCTATCTGTTGCTGTCTTACAAAATCCCAACGCACTTTTCACATATTATCAGATAAAGACCAAGATGATCTGGTAATGGTTGAATCAGTGTACCATGAAACTTGCACTGTAAACAAAGAATATTTGTCAGAAATTTTAAAAAGCTGGCATGCTCTTATAGAAAAGACATTTGTCTTTGAGGTTTAATGTTAAAATTACTGAATGCATGATGTATACGTTGAAATGTGACAAGGAGTCCTTAGCTATCTGTTGTAAACCAAACAACTGTACACATATCGTAGTTCTTCATGAATGCTATGAGCTTTTTATGGGAAACATATGTACAGCTCAGTGTTCTTCCTAATTCAACGAAGTTTCATGTCAAAAAAATATGTCTCAAGTTTGTCTATAAAATCGAATTCAATCAACCTAAAACACAATACCTGTTACCTTTGATATCAATTTGCGGATTGAAACTTTGGATTACTATCATTATAATCTGACCACTTAACATCAAATTAGTTGTCTTAATAAATTTTGCGCATTAGTTATATATCCTACCGCAACCCAAATTTGACGACACCTTAATTTGACGATGTTCTATTTGTATTGATTAAATGGTTGATTATTGTCTAGGAATCATTTCAAAGTAATACAGCTGAGTTTAAAATTATTATTTTGTGCTTTTAAACATTTCATTATTTCTTTCATTATACGTTTGTGTATATTTATGCCAGAAAATTGTTTGTTGCTAATCTTATTGATTAAAGAACCACCCAGATTCCAGGCGGGAGACTTGACATGAAGATTGCTGTAACCAGTTGCAACTCCCAGCGTCACGGAGGGTCAAAAGCTGGGAGTTGGAATATTGCAACCACACATACCGAACAGGAACTATCCAAAAAGTGTTATCCGAATAAGTGTTATCCGAATATTATAACATTGATCATGTACCTCTATTGTATTGTGATCGTTTCCGTTAGCCTGCATATTATTAGATGGATTACTCGAATTTCCAGATGCCATCCTTTATGTTATAATAACATTATGGTTCTCCAATCTAACTTTTGTTGGTTGTTGCTGGTTTTTTCAAGTTTTTTTCTAGTTGTGTACTTGTGCAAAAGGTTTACAATCAAAACGGCCCCAGTCAAAACGGCATCTAGTAAAACACAGTCAAAATGGCCCCACTTTGGTCAAAACGGCCCCGAAGACAGCATTGTGTCACACCGGTCTTACTGACAATAACGTAGTGATGTCACCATCTATGTATAGAATGCGACGACAGTTTTTAAGTTGGTCAAAACGACCCCATTGTGTAACAAAGAACTTTGTTCAATATTGTATTTATTTGAAGATATGCATGTTGAATAATCAAACATAACAATTGTTAAACATAATAAGTATCAAATAGTTTATAATAATTGTCAAGAAAGAATGAAAAATGAGGTATATAAGTAAGATTTCTTTGAAAAAATGAGTAAATTCTATTTGTATCAAGTACATTCTAACATAACAATTGACAAGAAAGATATTTATTAGTAAGAATATGAGTATTTTTTTTTAGTAAAACATAATAATTATAAAATAGTTTCTAATAGTTGTCAAACATTATAATTGACAATGAAGAAAAACATAGAGATATATGTATTATTTCTGTGAAAACAATGCTCTATTTGTATCAATTACATTCTAATAGTTGTCGAACATAATAATTGACAAGAAATAACGAAAATGTTTCAGTTTTTCACACTATCAACACTGTTAAACAAACACACAAACGCCCAGCTTAATCAATATTTTGATTGATTTCAGACATTAATATGTTCATAACTCATTCATTTCAACTTCCTCTGGTCTCTTGGGTAACACTGGTCTGTAGAACGTACTGCACCTCTTCAAGAGGTCACTCGTGGACAGCGTCCCGGCCCTGTATCTGAAATAACAACATTAAAGCCATGATACATTTCGTAAAACCATACTTGAAAGAATTAGTTACAAAGATAAAAGAATTCTTTTTAAAGAACGAAATTACGCTAAATGAAATACTGTTATGTGTACCAAACTTTTATAAAAAATAATACATCAATAAAATTTTATTTTGATATCTTCTACTTACTCTTCCCGAGCAGCAAACAACTTGGCCTGAATCGACTGACTGGCTTTCCGCTGGATCCTCTGCAGCTGCTGCTCATTGACAAGCGCAATCATGTTCTCTACTTCCATCACCTCTTTGTGGATGGTTCGGATGAGGGTATAGAGTGGTGGAGCGCAGCCAGTCCGACGATTCAGGCGTCTGTGCCAACCTAAAAATATATGAGGGTATGAGCATAATGTGTCCATACGTGATAATAAATAATAATAATAATAATAATAATAATAATAATAATAATAATATGTAAAATAAAATAAAAAATTACCTTCCACGTCATTGTTGGTTCGCACTGTCTGTCCATATACGGACCAGGACTCGACTGGCGACACCGTTGAGTTTATCCATGTGTTGGACATGTACTCTAACAATGGGGTGATGTGCGGCGCCGTGTTCAGTCCGCTCATCATGTCGAATGTCGGACGAATGTGTTCCGCTGGTAGAAGCGGCAGGCAGAGCATCTGTCGAATGAAGGCATAAGTGCCGGTCTCGCTCATGTACTCGGTAGTCAGCCCTAGGCTCTGTAATTTAATAAAATAAAAAAAAGTCAACACAACTAGACATTAATGAATAATTCGAAAATGTGACATTAGAAGCAAACAACCGGACATTATTTCATGTTAATAAACACCGAAATTATCCATATTAAGAGGTACTAATAAAATATGGAATTATTACCTGAACATGTCTGAACACGGCCTGGCCCCAGTGAAACGCACAGCCTTTCATCCGAACACCTGGGAACACCTCGCGACACGCCTTCCATATGGCAGCTTCAAAATCAATCACTATCTGTTGCACAGCATTTACTTCAAGGAGGGACCGGATCGCCTACAATATTTGATGTAACAAACTCTAATTCAGATTTATTGGACTATGTTGGAAATCCATTGATCAATTTTCAACATACAGTCATTTTAAAATTAATGTTGTTAAATTTGTAAATATTAAAATAAAAAAATAAAAATATTTACATACAACGAGAACACTCGCATAATCCTTCACCCGTTTACCTGACATCAGCACGTAGACGAGTGGTACCTGTTTGGTATTTGTGCTTCTCCGAACGAATACATGGATCGTGAACAACATCTCAAAAGGCTTTCTCATGGACTGGAATGAAACAGAAAATTAATCATATAATATCAAGATTATATTCGTATCAATGTGATGCTAATTCGATTTTCAGTAATATTGTCTGGAGTAATGCTAATTTATAATTATTATCGTGTTATATACACACCTTAAATGTACCGTCCATGTACCACGTCTTCGATTCTGCTAACAGCTTCAGTTGTGTTTCTTTAGCAAATACGATGTGTCTACAATCATCGACGACGAGGTCTCTCTTCATAAAATCTTCGGGTATGGCGTCACTGTTAAGCTGAACGAGACAAAAATGCAACAAATGTATCTAGATGGTTCACTGCGTTCATAATAATAATTTACCTTATTCATTTCAGCATACACTTTTTATAGAAAATAAGTACCAATCGAATAATTTACCTCAAAGTTCAGATCCGTTGACTCTTCTGGTCGTGTTGCTTCTCTGGCACGGTTAACGCGTCTTGCTAGTTGGTCATTGTTTATCGGGTCAACGCATGGCCCTGCACCGCGAACGCTCTCTACGACTATAGTCTTCGCCGACTTGTATGGGTTTAGAACTCCTTCCGTTTTGGCCTAAAATGAAATAATCGCTTAATTAATGACATGCGTGTGCTTTCCATCTGACTGGCTAATCATCATCTGCAGAAAGTTCAATCTTTCGTTAGTGCTGCAGATGTAACTTGTTTAGTCGCATCTGGGGGTGGCTATGCGCCTTGGTTGCGGGGTTGTACGTGCCACCCTTTTCTGTTTCAACGGCAACACACACTTGTGACTTGTTTTGCACCGAACACCGCCATCTGGTCGTCGCATTCCTGCGTTCCTGAATGTCAAAAACATCGCAGTAAGTAATAATTAAATTACCATATATATGAACTTTATTCGAATATTGTAATTCAATTAATTAAGGTGCGCACTATACAACCATTTTTAAACGTGCAAAACGTGAAAGTAAATTATGTATTTATTAACATACCAATTAACTTTAATTGAATAATGAATGGCAATTAATTTAAGTACATGGTATATAACACCTTTCACACATATTACATACAGATATATTACCCCTGAAATAAACCGACAAAGGTGTGAAAGAGACGTTGAAAGTGACAACCGTATAATCAGATAATGAAAAATAAGACATTAATGCTTAGCTAACTTCCGTTTTTTCTGTATCAACATAAAATATGTTTCATCATTTGTTTATGTACGCATACCTCCAACACATATGAGTATCCGTGGCTGTCCTAGAGGAGGTCTTTCCCCTTCTGGGAGCCACCGGGTATCAACGTGAAGGTTACTGCCACGTCCTCAACATGGTCCCTCGGTACTGGGGGATCAAGTAGAGACAATTTAGAATTATTATATAATAAGGCGCAATCAATATTTGTATGATATGTTTGTATGTACGTAAAATAAAAATTAAATCCTTTAAAGTTGTAATTGCAGACTCAACTAAGAAAATAACAGAAGTACATTTCATATATATTTTTTCTTCTGATTTTCGAATTCGTTTTGACTATATGTGGGGCCGTTTTGACTAAATGTGGGGCCGTTTTGACTATCTGTGGGCCGTTTTGACTAAGAGTGGGGCCGTTGTGACCAAATGTGGGGCCGTTTTGACCAACTTAATAACTGTCTTTGGGGCCGTTTTGACCAAAGTGGGCCCGTTTTGACCAAATTTGGGGCCGTTTTGACCAAGTTTTCGGTCATTTTGACTAGGCGCTGTTTTGACTAGCCTCCGTGAAATACGGATCAGTGTAACCTTCGGCGCCCGAAATTAAACGTTTTAGCTTAACGCGTCCCACAACAAGGTTTATCGAATATTAGTTAAACATATTTATAGGTTTAGAACAATACATTATAAAAGTCATGTGCACATCAAGACATAATTTAACCAATCATGGATAAGAAGACTAGCATCTTCAATGTTAATTTTAGTTTTCCACCATGCTGGAGTTACAAGAAAAAAAAGTAATATGGATTGTTAACGATGATATTGTAAAGCCAAACCATTAATTGGCGTCGCACTGAAGTGCGGAGACTCGTATGTAATACGTTTTTTTCGCTTATGGGAGGAGAAGTAATTTTACGGATCAATGTATATATTTTTGGTGTCAGAATATCTTGCATAGTGGTGATTTTTTGTGTAAATTAGTGTAAATACCGGTAAGTACTGCATTTGTGCCTATTACATTTACTACAACATTTATTGCCAATAATGCAAAGCTAATTCGTTTAGTTAATAACTTATCACAGGGACTGGATAATAATAAAAGATCACAGGGACCGGGCAAATACGCGAACCGGTGAAACTTTCTGGTTTTGTATTAAAACAAAACATAATCAAACTATATTTATTTTGTGGTTTTTCTAACAATAGTGCAGACTTTTGCTGATCGAGTTTTTGGTTAACGCGTATTTTCTTTTCTAAGAATTACAAGACAACAGCGATTTCACGGTTATATATATATATATATATATATATATATATATATATATATATATATATATATATATATATATATATATATATATATATATATATATATATATAACCGTATATATTAGCCAGTTTATATATATATATATATATATATATATATATATATATATAACATATAACAAAGTCTCTATTAGCCTTGTTGTATTTAAACAAAAACGCTGTATTATTTTTTGCCGAAGCTTTCGACCTCACGGTCTTCATCAGCGGCCTTTTTTATTTTCAGATGTTTTAATATGAACGGAAATGACGTCGTGCATTTCCGGCGTCAACGTTGTTTACGCGCCCTTTTATTAACGTTTATTCTTGCACGTTGATGCCATATGGTCGGTATGTCCTTAGTTTTGACTTCCACAATTGTTCCATGGTTTTGCGGTACTCGTCCGACCCGCTGAGTTTTTCGAGTCCCATTATTTGGAAATCATCCAATGAATGTCCGTCAGTGTAGAAATGTTCAGCTACCGGGTCACTGTGCTGTGTGCGAATACGCGACAGATTCAATAGATGTCGCTGGTACAGAGTTCCGCCGGTCTCTCCCACATACACGAACCTGCGACAGCGACGACAGTTGACCGCGTACACAACATTGGATGATTTGCAATCAACATTGTTTCTGACGCTGTACTTCCTGCCGCTGGGATCTGTTAAATATTCCGCCTTCATCATGTGCGCATCTCTGCGCCCCACAGGGCCCGCTCATATTGGGTTTTCGGAAGAACATCCTATTGTGTTTTTGTGCACTAGGATGTCTTGCAGGTTGCAATCCAGCCTTTAACTGTCAGGGAAACATCACTTTTACAGCAAAACAACAAAAGTAAAGTAAGAAGATGCACACTTAAAGGAGTAAGCAATCATGAAGAAAAAACCATTTATCTGCGGCCTTAAACTGTCATACAACATAGGAGATATATCTAACAAATAATGGCTTTAATAAACAGCCTTGTTAAAAGGTGAAACGTTTGCTTGCAGCCTAAAACTGTCAGTTAAACATAAATTGTACGGCAAAGCAACACACGATAAAATAAGACAATGTACCGGTAAAAGAGTAGGCAATCAATAATATAGTATAATCCCCGATCCGAGCACTAAACCGCCAGACAACATAGGAGATATAAGCAACAGATACTTGCCTTAAACAGCAGCCTTATTAATAGATGAAAAATTACCTGCAGCCTTAAACTGTCAGGTAAACATAAATTGTCAAGCAAAGCAACGAAAATAAATATAAAAAAGATGTACCGGTAAAAAGTAAGCAATAATATAGTAAAACAATGGATCTGTGGCCCTAAACCATCATGCATAGGAGATATATACAACAGATATGGCCCTAATTACAGGCCTTTGTTAAAGGTGAAAAATTACCTGTATAAATAAGAAAGTAAACAATAATATGTTATACAATGGAGCTGCGGCTTTAAACCAACAAGATGACCAAACAGATGTATACAACAGATTTTGGAATTAAGACCAAGTACAGGTACCTGTTAAGAGGTGAAAATGAATGTGCAGCTTTAAACTATAAGGTTAACCTTAACTGTACAAAAACCTGATGAAGCAAAATATCAAAATGGAATGGTTAAGTAGTAAGGTATCATGAACCCAGTGTAAAACAATGTAGGGGCTGCCTTTAACCATCAGACAACATATGAAAAGTATCTAACACATATTGGCCTTAATAAAGGGTATTGGTAAACTTTTAAATACAATCTGAACCCTTTACCTATCAGGTAAACATAGATTGTACAGCAGAACAACAAAAGTAAAAATATGTACCCATACAGGAGTAAGCAATCATAAATTAAAAGAATGGAACTGCATTCTTAAACTATCAGACAATGAGATAAAAAAAAAACATTGCCTTAATAGCAGACCTTGGTAATAGGTAAAAGGTTACCTGCAGGGTTAAACTGTTGGTTAAACATAAACAGTCAAGCAACACAACAAAAGCAAAGTAATAATTGTAACACATAAACAGGGAAAGATATAATGTACCGTGTAGTACAACTATGGAGCTGTGGTTTGGAACCGACATACAACCAGCATTGGCATGAAGTACAGGTACCAGTAAATGAGAGAAAGACCATTGGAACAATAAATTGTCAGTTAACATATATACATAATATGAAAAATCTTGACAAAAGTAAGATTCAGAATGTACTTGAAAAAGAGCGACCAATCAAAAAGTAATAAACAATTGGGCTGCAGATGTAAACTGGCAGACAGTTAAAAAGACATATACAACAAATACTGTCTCAGAATACAGGCAATGACGAAAAAGGTTAAAGACTACCCGCAGACGTTGGATGTTGGGTAAATTTTGAAAAGTCAATTGACACAACAGAAATGAAATAAAACAGTGGTAAATATAGCTATCGTGCAGTGAGTGTATAAAGAGAATTGGTATGAGTAGCGCCAGCCCCAGACTGGAAATATCCTTTGATGGAATAAAAGAGATATGGGAATAGTGGTACATTTAGCATAGAAATGATTGTCAAAATGTATTGTAACAGCCGCCGAAGATTCATGCCAACTCCTGAACGGGTGTACCGATGTACCAATAATCCAGAGGAATAGCTGTGGGAATAACCATATGGAACAGCTCGGGTAACAAGCCCGTGATTTAAAACGTGAAAGAACTGGGCTAACGATTATCGCTTATGAGTAAGCAAAGTAAAAAGGGTTATGGATTATGATGGAATATATATATGTAATTGTTTCGAGGACAAAACCTAGGAAACGTATTGATCTTATTTGGTGCGACTTAGTGGAGCATGATTATTTACATATGGGATGTGGCAGATCCCTGTGGGGCGACATTCCCTTTAACTCAGAGATATGAAAAACTAATATGCCCAACAGTAGCTTCAAAATCTTGGACCCAGAAGCATCTTTTGGGAGATGAAGATTATCGGGCAGAAGGCAATTTTATTCGTATAGTACGCCAGCACACAGGTTTATGAACCCCAGGAGTATCATCAGGGTATTAATCAAATGAATTGGTATTTTAACAAGTACCAATGGGAAAGATGTGTTGACACTAGATTTGTTAGAATAACTACCCGTAAAGATTTGCATATACGGTAAAATTGGCACATACCAATCAGAAAAACAGGGAAAATAAGTTAAAAACGTTGGTCATAAGAAATAGAAATAAGTTTAGTTAGAGGGGTAGAGTAAACCCCAACGAGGCCTGACTGGGCAGAAATAAAAAGATAAATATATGCATGGCATGTCCAGATATTTGAATCAGACGGAACATGTAAGAAGTACAAGCATGGCCTGATCTGGTACCCAACTTAGGTAAAATAGCTCCTTCGTAAAAAAAATAGTATCAATATCGGCCTAAACTGAATAACTAAAATCCTGCAGAATATGGAAAAATATAAGCATGGACTGAACTGAATAACTAAAATCATGCATAAATTTAGTTCCTTCGTAGAGAACTATAACCTCAATATCGTCTAAACGGAATAACTAAAATCAGAAAGAATACTGAAAAATATAAGCAAGGGTTGCATAAAACATAGTTCCTTCGTAGAGAACAATAACATCAATATCAGCCTGAATGGAATACTGAAATCAGTTTGAATATAGAAAAATATATGCACAGCCTAAATAAATATAGTTCCTTCGTAGAGAACTAAAATCTCAATATCGGCCTGAACGGTCCAACTAAAATCAGGCTGAATATTGTAAAATATAATAAGCAAAGCTTGCATAAACATAGTTCCTTCGTAGAGAACTAAAATATCTATATCGGCCTGAACGGTCCAACTAAAATCAGGCTGAATATTGGAAAATAATAATAAGCAAGGCCTGCATAAACATAGTTCTGCGTAGAGAACTAAAATATCAATATCGGCCTGAACGGTCAAACTAAAATCAGGCTGAATATTGGAAAATAATAATAAGAAAGGCCTGCATAAACATAGTTCTGCGTAGAGAACTATAACATCCATATCAGCCTGAACGGTATAACTAAAATCAGGCTGAATAATGGAAAATATAAAAGCAAGGCCTGCATAAACATAGTTCTGCATAGAGAACTATAATATATTGTTCTGCGTAGAGATCTAATAATAACAATATCAGCCTGAACGGTATAAGCAAAATCAGGCCAAATATTGAAAAATAAATAAGCAAGGCCTGCATAAACATAGTTCTGCGTAGAGACCTATAATAACAATATCAGCCTGAACGGTATAAGCAAAATCAGGCCAAATATTGAAAACTAAATAAGCAAGTCCTGCATAAACATAGTTCCTGCGTAGATAACTATAACAACAATATCAGCCTGAACGGTATAAGCAAAATCAGGCCGAATATTGAAAAATATAATCAAGGCCTGCATAAAAATAGTTCCTTCGTAGAGAACTATAACATCAATATCAGTCTAAACTGAAAAACTCAAATCAGGCATATACATACTTACCGGTACTTCGGAGAGAACTAAACCATTAGTATCAGCCTGAGCTGATAACTATAATCGGACATAACATTAAAAATGTATAAGTATGAAATGAGAACTAAAAAACTGAAGTTCACTAGATAAAACACAATGTTCTGAAGAGTGAAGTCTTCCTGTTTCTAGCCGTAATTGTTCGTTCGAGTCCTTCGTGGTTTAATGTAGTGTTCAATAGGAAGGGCTGGAAACGTGCCTTATCGCCCCATTGTAGTACTTGTACAGGAAGTGCCAGCCAGTGGACAGGTCCTCTGTATTGGGGTGTTGAGAGGTAGGCAGGTTTAATGTAGTGTTCAAAGAAAGGGCTGGAAACATGCCTTATCGCCCCTTTGTAGTACTTGTACAGGAAGTGCCAGCCAGCATACAGGTCCTTTGTATTGCGGTGTTGAGAGGTAGGCGTGGCCTGAAATGATAACTAACAGCATGCAAATATTATAAAACCAGCAGCATACAGAACAGATGATTAATATCATTTAAACTTGGTATAATATTGAAAATATAATAACAGATTACACAAATTACATTAATATTGCGAAAGAGATTATAAATAATTGTCTCCAAATCCTATTGTAAAATATACTGTGAGTCGAAAACATAATCAAATGTTAAGAAGAGCCGCTTTTTTATAATTCATACAGTATATAACCCATGAGTTCAAGATTGTGAATATGATTCACATTGTTCATGACTAAAGTACATAAAGACACATGTCGGTAAATGATAGTATATTAAATAGCAAGCATGGCTTTTAGTGACAATAACACTTGAGTGTGTTTTAGAGATAGATACAAATGTAATGTCTTGCTTATAATGAGCACAAATGTTATACGTACACAAATACTTGAAACCTGAAACTTGCTAATTTGATAAAACACCTATATATAAATATATAAATCAAAATGTGTTTACAAAACATATACTTGTACATACAATTGATATAAAAAATAAAGATTGATAGATATTACTCTTATGAAGCATTTATCAAAGTATAATAATGGAAAATAGTTTGATAAATAAAAATGTAGAAAGAAACTTCAGCAAGTTTTTGGCATCATAAAGACACGGTTTTTCATTAACTGAAGGATACGTGAAAGGATATTTCTGTTCTCTGGCTCGGGCTGTGGGATTCCGCAGCTACCCGTCACCTTTACGGACACTCCTTGGGTATAACCTTATGTGAACTATTGTGACTACAAGTCACAAATAGACTGACCCGATGTGACTACAAGACAAAACTTGAAGGTTAAAATTACAGTGTGACTATAAGACACACCACACCACATACAAATAATATATATATATATGAATATGAAGCTTTTATAATATTAAAATTACTTATAGTTTTTAGTAGTTACAGACTTTACAAGGATATGTTAATGAAAATATTACAACCAAATAATTGCCATAAAGAAAACATTAACAAAAATAGCACAACAAAACACATCACAAGAATTTTAAAATACACACGTTGACCATATAAATGAGGTATGGTAATATAGACTAAAATGAAAGGGTGTTTTATTGTTTATTTCATAAAAACGTGATGACATGTGTTAATGTGACAGTGGGAACCCCAGCTAAACTGATATAACAAATGTGTCGTAAATATTCATAAAGTATAAGCCCAGGCTGAACTTAAAATTAAATAAGCCAATAATAAATATACAAGATGTATAGAGCTGACCCGAATTGATCATCATTCTTAAAAAGGCAGAAAAATAATAATTTAAACAGCCAGAACTTAAAGTCAGGCACAAATGTTAACACGATATTTGAATACTTATCTGAACTGAATCAGTATGACTGATACAGGGCAGCGACAACTGTGTAGCTGACCAGCATAAAAAAGTGACTGGCGATATGCGCTTATTACGCTGTGGGCGTCGCCATCTTGGAAACCTTTCACGGTAGACTGCGTAAACGTCGCAACGTTTTCTGCACACGGCACTGATAAGCATGTATACTCGTTCAACTGCCCTTTAAACTTAGTATCACACGGGATTACACCATTGGTGTAAGTCTTCGTACAACGAGAGATGATCCTTCACATAAACGGAATGAAAAGGCATCATATCATATTAAAATTAATCCTTGGAAGTATCGCTTAAAAGCGTTATTGTTAATTTAGACCATATTGGATTGCCACGTTAGTCTAGAAGGATCCAAAGGGCCACAATGGCCAACACTGTGACCCCACACTGAGGTTATACACAAGTAATTAAATATAAGGCTTGAACCAATATAATGTTCAACCATTAAGAAATCGTAAAATGACATAAAATATTTTATGTGTGCATAAAATATTATAAAATTAAATGTCTACATCAAAGCAAAAAGTTAACATAGAACACAAATAAAATAATTTGATTCTACTGGGGCTCGAACCTTGGGCCTCTAATATGTGAAGCGAGCGTGTAGCCACTACACTACGGAACCGCTTGAAAAATCACCTTCTAACTAAGATATTAATAAGTGACTGTAGTGTAACGGTTATCAATAAAGCAATAAACCGTGAAATCGCTGTTGTCTTGTAAAATTGAAGAAAATACGCGTTAACCAAAACTCGAACAGCAAAAGTCTGGGATATTGTTAGAAAAACCACAAAATAAATATAGTTTGATTATGTTTTGTTTTTATACAAAACCAGAAAGTTTCACCAGTTCGCGTATTTGCCCGCGCCCTGTGATCTTTTATTATTTCCCAGTCCCTGTGATCAGTTATTAATAAAAAGAAATAGCTTTGCATTATTGGCAATAAATGTTGTAGTAAATTTAATAGGCACAAATGCAGTACTTACCGGTATTTACACTAATTTACACAAAAAAATCACCACTATGCAAGATATTCTGACAACAAAAATATATCCATTGATCCGTAAAATAACTTCTCCTCCCATAAGCGAAAAATAAACGTATTACATACGAGTCGCCGCACTTCAGTGCGACGCCAATTAATGGTTTGGCTTTACAATATCATCGTTAACAATCCATATTACTTTTTTCGGCGTAAGCTGAATAAGCCAGCTTTTCACCCTGACTTGACCTTTGTAAGTGTCCAATAATACTCAAATAAAATTTCCCGCGGCTAGGTACGAATGAATACACTTCATTTATTCCATTGGCTGATTTGAGTATAACACCAGAACATTGGAAACATATCCGCGTCTTTGTAACACTGTTTTACTGCATGAAACAATTTTATCTCTAATGAAAAGGCCCAATAGATAGAACAGTTTTACAATCAATTTTCGACATAAATACAGTTTGTGCGTTCACCTTTTATTTTCAGAGAATTACCAGCGCAAAAGCGTTTAACTAAAGGCTATGTTGTCATATTTAGTACTTACTTGCATTGCATTTCAACCCGCGAGGTTTCGGGTCAATACGCGGTCATTTTGTGAAAGTCAGAGTTTATATACAGTTCATCACCGGAGTTCGCAAAAGGGGTTGCGATCATTGTGTCTTACTGACAATAACGTAGTGACTGTAATGCATTGCATTCCAATCCGCAAGGTATCAAGGTCAGTTTGCGGTCAGTTGCAGAAATCTTTATATAAACGCCGTCTCGTAAACTTTGTGCACTTGAAGTCTGTTTTGATCAGAAAGATACTAAATAAAGATATTCGGCGATATTATTGTGGTATGTCAATCATCGATTTTTAATATGGTTTCAAAATTTGCATGATAAGGACCAATTTTGATAAAATTAATTAGAAATATTTATCCATTTAGACCAGTTTATTAAGCATGACCACAATAATTCGCTATACTATAATTATGCAATTAAATAAGATTCGAGTATTGCCGGCTGACCTATATGCACTCGTTTATTTTCATGTTTCTTGTGTTTTTCTATTCTGTAAATATAGATATCTGAGTAATAATATCACATAAAGCAAAATAAGCCACGAAATCTGGCGCAACACCCCGTAATTGATTTGCTTATGATGTAGCTAACAACTGCGCAGAAAAAAGGCATCCGCTACTTTTTATCTCATAGAGATAACTTTTGATCGTTCATAAACATCGACCACAATCAACGCCGTATATCTTTTTTTAAAGATATTTCTTGTTTCTTGTAACTCAAGCATGGAGGAAAACTAAAATAAACATTGAAGATGCTAGTCTTCTTATCCATGATTGGTTAAATTATGTCTTGATGTGCACATGACTTTTATAATGTATCGTTCTAAACCAATAAATATGTTTAAACTAACCTTGTTGTGGGACGCTTTAAGCTAAAACGTTTAATTTCGGCGCCGAATGTTACACTGATCCGTATTTGGCACAAGTACACAACTTGAAAAAACTTGAAAAAAACTAGCAACAGCAAACAAAAGTTATAAAATAGGTTGATTGGAGGACCATAATGTTATAATAACAGAGGATGGCATCTGGAAATTCGAGTAATCCATCTAATAATATGCAGGCTCACGGAAACGATCACAATACAGTAGAGGTACATGATTCGAATATACTATCCAATGTTATAATATTCGGATAATACTTTTTGGATAGTTCTTGTTCGGTATGTGTAGTTACAATATTAAAACTCCCAGCTATTGACCCTCCGGGACGCTGGGTGTTGCAACTGGTTACGGCATGTTTACGTCAAGTCTCCCGCCTGGAATCTGGGTGGTTCTTTAATCAATAAAACTAGCAACAAACAATTTTCTGGCATAAATATACACAAACGTATCACATACATATATATCACCAATGCGCAAAATTACAGGGCTTTTTTTTCTTCTTTGAAACTGCCCGTGGACGTATATTTTGACATTAAGACACCCACAATTCACAAATGTAACATGGACGCGATTTTTTACAAGAAAACAGACTTTTTGTGCTAAGTTTCGTTTCACGGTTTTTCATTGCGATTTTGCAATTTTTGTTTATAAATCGTTTAAATGGTGTCGTTTCAATTGATTACAAACGTGAATCGATTAAAATGTTAAAACCAGTGTATATTTGTTTACGCGCGGCCGATCAACCTCACTATTATCCAAACAAAATTGCGTCGCGGTACTATGCAAAAATGATAAAAAAACACACCAAATAATCCAGATTAATTGAAATTTGCGACAACCATAAAAAAGCCGAATACTTCTAGAGAAGGGTAAGTGTTTTATTATGAATTATTAAAACAGACATGGATTAAATTATGAGAAAAGTAATTCGTTTGCAATTATTGTAAATATTGGTTCAAAAAAAGTCTAATTGTGATCCATTCACATGAACATGTTCAACAGTTTCATTATTATAATGTTCTGGGAACGATTTATTTTAATTACAATACCAACAATTTCTTAAATGAAAGTAGGTTTGTCACTCGATATACTATATTTCGGATATGTTAAATTTCGGACATCTAAAGAAAGTGATATTTATGTGTTGATTTGTTGTTGATAGTTTGTAAAAATAAGTTTTGTGTTATTTCAGACAACAAGAATGAATGGTGGCAAGTATCCTGGGCCTTTCTGTCAAGAAATGGATGTGAAGATTCAGCGATTTTTTTGTCCAATACCCGTACCGGTCCAATTGAAAAAAATTTAGCCGTGAAAACCTGAAAATTGGGAAAAATCGAGTCGTGAAACGCTGAAATTGGGAAATTGGTGTATTTGATTTAATGGTCCCAAATCCTTTTAAATTGATTCTAAGTGTTTTCAAGCTGTCAATATTATATTTACCTAGGTTCAAACCACAGGTGGTTAGCGTGTTGCTATGATATTGCCCAGTTCAATAAGTGATTAGCCTCCCCTGATGAGTTGTCGTTCTTAAATTGATTCAACTTCCGGTTAGCAAAGAATTCCAAGATGGCGACAAACAATGAAGTAGAGTGTGACATAGTTTTTGAACGGTTATCAGTGCGTGAATTACGATTATAACTGAAAGATCGAGGCGAAAATGTATCAGGAAATCAACCTGAATTGATCAAAAGAGCCAGGGGGCTCTTGAAATTAGGAAAGAGGACGCTAAAAGAGATTGAAATCTCGGACAACGTAGATCATGATATTCGTCAATGTCAATTATTTACAACGCCGCTCGGAGAGAAATTACCCACACCGTCTGATATAAAAGAATGCTGGGATGAGAATTTAGATAAAGTTCCAAATTTTTGTAAAGAGGACTTGTATAACTATTTGGTATTAAGCAAATCAAGGACTCATGACAAGGAAAATAGGAATGCCAAGCGTCAATTGAAAGCGGCTGTGTTTTACGAAGACAGACATGTGCACAGTGTACGATACCACCAGATTACCCCAGAGTGTTCACATTGCTGTGTCCGAGCAAAGGTTATACCATACCTTCCAACAGACAATAAGAAAAAAGATTACGATGCTTGGGTCTGTCTGGCTAAGATGTCAGGAATGGTTCATGCTGCTGGCTGCAACTGCACTGCTGGGTAAGAACTAGGATAGAGTAAGAGTTAGACTATCAGATTCATGTAAAAACCATTAAGATTCGAAAACATATATATATACCCATGTAGTTTGCATAAAATATATCTTTGTTACACATTGCTTTAAACAGTTAAAAGTTTTATGAAACAACTTACAACATACATGTACATGTAGATGCGAACTATATTTATTTGAAACTTTAATATAACCTGAGATATATTGTTTTAAATGCAACTATCTGGCCACTGACGTTTACATGTGATGATTTAATTTTTTCAATTGACAAGAGTTAGAGAAAAGTAAGAAATTGATAATAAATATTATGTTTAATTTTATTTCAGAGAGGGCGAATCGTGCAACCATGTGGCAGCGCTGCTATATGCATTAGTTGACATTACAGATAAATGGAAAGATGGAACAGGAGCATCAACCTCAAAACCATGTAAGTGGAATAGGCCTCGGAAACGAAAACTCAGTCCTCAGAAGTCGCAAAACATTCCTTTCAAAAAAATTAAATATGAAGAAAAGACTACTGAACGTGAACCCAAACACAAGCAACAACTGAATACATGTACAATGGACTGTGTAAAACCGCTGAATCTTCATTTGCTATGTCTTAAATTTAAGAGCTGTGCCCCGAATGCAGCATTGCTGCTAAGTATGGAGACTGGAAAAGAAATTGTGCAACAAGCAGAGGATTTAAAACTTCCAAATTTGCATACAGTTCCATATATGTATCATGACAGTGTAAGCATAGAGAACCCAGTCTGTAAAGAAGTGTTCCGAAACCATATGTCATCATTACATATAACAAGCGAGGACTGCGTACGAATAGAAAAAATGACAAAAGGTCAAAGCAAGAACGACACATGGATGGAAGCTAGGATATGGCGCATTACAAGTTCTATGTTTGGGACTGTATGCAAGAAGAGAGTGGATACAAAACCTGATAGTATCATAAAGAACATCATGAACTATTCTTCATTTGATACTGCAGCTACAAGGTGGGGGAGAAACCATGAAGCAGCAGCACGTCAAGTTTACCAGAATATCATTCAGACATCACATCCTGGATTGAAGGTTTTTGGATCTGGACTTGTTATTAATGTAGATCACCCACATTTAGGGACAAGTCCTGATGGTGTTGTGGACTGTTGTGAGAAATGCCAGGACAGGTGTGGTGTTTTGGAAATTAAATGTCCATACAAACATAGGAATGCTTCTGTTTATGAGGCCTGTCAAGACAAATCCTTTTGTTGTTCTGTGCACAAAGGAAAGATTTCATTAAAAAAGACACATTCTTTCTATTACCAAATCCAAGGTCAGATGGCATTGACTGGACGACATTGGTGTGACTTCTTTGTTTGGACATTGAAAGGACATTGTGTTGAAAGAATTCCCTTTGATGCTAGTTTCTGAAAAGAAATGTCATCAAAGTTGAATTTGTTTTACGAACACTATGTTGTTCCAGAATTCTTTACGGAGCGTATTAAACGCGGAAAGGAACTTGTGTGAATGGATTCTTCGACCAATAATGTGAATATTCAAACTGTGAATGGATTGATTCATTCATTGAATTCATATTGCTTGTGACACTAAGAGTTGAATTTGATAAAAGACAGTAAATAAGACAATTGATCATTCATTCTTCATATGTCATTTGAATATATTGAGGTCCATTTATTAAATATATTCTGATTTCTATGTATGTTTTCAACACATAATGTGTTGTTGTTTAGATTTTGTTTTTAAATGCTGGAAATAAAAGTTGGTATGTCCTTATGTGTGCTTTTATCTTGCGTGATACAACATTCATCTTAATATCATAAGGTTTTAACCTGATAGCATACACAGATGGCCAAATAAAAAAAAGTATGTGTTACACGCAGGTTTTGCAAGGTTTAGTCTTGAAATGTAGCATTCCATAAAAGCACTTATAATAATTTAAGTTAAACTCATAACAAAAATCCCAGCTTAGCACAGATATCTTAAATTGCATGAAACACATAACTTTTTGTTAGAGCCTAATCACAAAATATCCAAAGAATGGTACTTGTATCTTTATTCATTATCAATGCAAGCAACAACAAATAAATTAACAAAACAAATATAGCGCGTTAAATATTCAAACACACAATAAAATGTTGCGAAATATCAGAAGCACAATTAGAATACTTCTTTAACCCATTTCCACTCAGAAGCGAAGATAAAATCGCTATGTGCAAACAGCAAAATACCAGAACAGCCTGCGAGTAACTCGCAGTCTGTTCAGGTTTTATGCTGTTTGCTGCTCATCAGTATCTAATGGTTGAAAATGAAGACTTGAAAACTTGAATCTAGTAAGAAAGGTCTTTAACCCTTTGCATGCTGGGAAATTTTTCGTCTGCTAAAATGTTGTCTGCTGAATTTCTAAAATTAGCATTTTCTTCGATTGTTTTTTTAAAGAATACTATCAGAATAGCAAACAGTTTGGATCCAGATGAGACGCCAAGTCTGTGGCGTCTCATCTGGATCCAAACTGTTTGCAAAGGCCTTCAAAATTCGGTTCCCGCACTGAAAGGGTTAATTAAATGTAACTTTCTAAGGGAATACAAATTCGTCAAAATATGTATCTATTAAAGTGGTAAAGGGTTAATTCATTTTTTTAAATTTGATAAAACTTATGATTTTACAACCAATTATTTTGAATAATCATTGTTTTATTGTCTTAAGGGGATATCAACAGCTAGAAACTGTATTTTATTTTCTGTAAGTAATACATTTTAAAAAAACTCGATAAGATTTAATTGAGTGTTGTTCCTTGATTTTTATTAATTGTGTTCGTTTTTGACTACTTGCTGTTACACTGTTGATATGGTCCTTAAAGTTTTCACACAATTCAGAATTTAATCCCTTGAAACATCCCTTCATTAAGAACTAAATCAAAGAATTAAAAAAGTTGCAATAGTAAAACAAGTGTTTATGAACTTTTTAACTGTGTCAAAGCATTTAAGTCATTGAATGCAGATTTTTACACATGCCATTACAGAATTTCTCATTTAGTGATCCTGTATCAAGGGAGGGTGAACATTTGACAAGGCAGCACATATGTTGAGTATATGCGATGCTTGTCTAGGCATTGTAATCGGCATAACACCTTGAAGTATGCGGAAATTCTTTAATCTTTCCATGGCACGTTCCACATCTATTAGAAGATTGGCAATTCTTCTTGTTTCTTCCACCTGTCGGCGATTAAAGCGCTGAAATTTCATGGGTGGAATTATTAGGTGTAGCCCCCTTGGGGTTGTCAAGTCCGATATTAAGAATCCTTTGTCCGCCATAACTGCATCTCCAGCCTCACAGAGTTCCAGCAGACCACTTTTAATAGTGATTTGTTTGTCACTTATACCACCACTCCACAAATCTGATACAAATGTTATCACACCAGTGGGACTAATTCCTATTAAGGCCTTCCATGTCATGTGTGATTTGTAGTGTGAGTACAGTAATGTTTTGGCAGCCAATGATTGTGGATTTTGCGTGTAAAATTCTGTACAGTCTATTATTACTCTATAGTTTGGGTACTTCTTAAATTTAGCTGGCATATTCTCTCTTATAAATCTTCTAGATATCCATGGTATCATTGATGCCAATTTCACACTTAGATACATGATTCACTGCTTATTAATGTTACTGCAGGTTGCTTTTGAAATGCGGAATCTGTAGGCCAAGTCTTCTAAAAGCAAACCAAGTCTCAAGCGCATCAGAACTAGCAAAAATTCATCCACCAGTCGAAGTGTTCTAGGCCGTCCCTTGTTCTCCCCATTTCCTGATCGGTTGGTTCTTTCCTCTGCATCGTCCAGTTCGCTAAATATTGCATCGAAAGCTGCTTTGTTTGGCAAGCCGGTGTAAAACATACACATGTTGTCACTTACAATGTCTTCAGCTACCAATTCCGGTTTGTTGCACTGAATCCCAATGTTTTTTTCAATACTACAGTTATTCATATCAGTCTGTGAAGATGTGTCACATGTCAGTTTTTGGAACAATGATAAGGTGAGATCTGTCTGTGTAGCCATGTCACACATGATCCAATCAGTTTGTATAAGCTTTGGTAGAGTCTGTGTCACAGTACATGTTTCCTTCACAGAACTAGTTATATAGTCATGCATTTGAACTGACACATGCTCTGACACAAAACAGGAGTTCAGGGAAGTGTTTTCATAGCAATCACTATCCCGGCTATCTTCGTTTTCTTGCAGGATTGCAGATGCCTCTGTTGTGTAACTTTCTTCCTCAACCTTAAAATATAAATATAAGTAAAAAAATAAATTTCATGCTTAGAATTTCAAAAAAGCATTCAATATTAATGTATCTTTATTTCTTCAATGTGTTGAATGTCAAATTATTCTTAGTTCATGTGTGATTTATACCAGAACTTAATGAAAACACATAATGCTTACAGTGCAGCGGAACAAAATACATAGTAAATTTTGTTATCCTAGTGTTCCATCTATTTTAAACACTTGCAAAAGCAAAAAGCATGTAACTGGTGTCGGTTTTATACACACTGCGGCCAATCTTACTTGTGACCGTTTTGGTCTGCCCCCTTTTTAAAAAGCAATAACATTTAAAAGAGTATTAAACTAGCAAAACCTTTTTTAAATGATTAAGATTTTGATTCAGAAATTTTGAAAATTATTCAAAACAGAACTATTTAAAGAGAGATTATACAATTTTTATATGTGTTAAATTGTAATATATTGATACAAATACAGAGCTCCAGATAAGGTTTTGTGAAATTCTTAAATTACTACCGGATTTTCAAAAAGAATTCTTAACTCTGAAATTTTATTCTTAACGTTACTACTACGTTTTGGAAAATAATTTACCTTAAAATAAATAATGATGGTTATTTTCATGCAAAAAAATCAAAATAAACATACTAGCAACTTTATTTATACGAGTTCAACAGTGTCTTATCAGTATTATACAATTTTATTTTTCAAATACCTTCATATGCCCAAACTGTGCTTAGATTGCATGCCTTAGATGAATTTTTACATATTTCACAATTAAAACAGGTCTCCCCTTCAATCTTTTCAACGATTAGCCACGGGACTTGTCCCTTCCACTCGTTCAATGTTTTTTGTGTTTAAGTTTGGACCCGTCGTGTCGCGTTTTTGTTTAGCTTTTCCGATTGTGTCGGAAACTGAACATACAACATCGTATAAGATCATTTCTATAATTTCTTTCTAAACATTTAACTTCGGCTCACTTTGCGTACAATATGTTAAAAGCGTGTTTTTGGACGCTTTGCAGTTTTTTTAAGGACGCTCTCTGGGCGCCGCCATAGTT
Organism: Dreissena polymorpha; assembly: GCF_020536995.1. Lineage (NCBI taxonomy): Eukaryota > Metazoa > Mollusca > Bivalvia > Myida > Dreissenidae > Dreissena > Dreissena polymorpha. The sequence goes on along the minus strand of NC_068355.1, from coordinate 67,092,630 downwards.
TTTTGACAGATAGACTGTATACGCCGCTTTCATTGGAAAAAATTGCGGCAAACAAACCCGATAACCATTCTATATAAGCACCGCAAAGATCTTTAATATGCGAAAAGAACTCAATAAAAATCGATACGAACCGATGTAAAAATAATATTCGTAACTTGATTTTGTAATTCTTAATGGTACGACAAGATTTTAAAATAAATACGTAACGGACTTGAAAAATCATTCGTTATTACGAAAATACGACCCTTATCTGGAGCTCTGCAAATATGTTATAATAACACACAATAGGCAAGAAAATGATACATTAAAGAAGAATTTCATAAAATGCAGCAAATACAAAATAATGCCCCAAGCCTTTTCTGCCTCAAAGGCATAATACAACCAGGAATAGTACAACCAGGAATATTTTCACTCTGTATTCGCACCATTCATGATACTATTCACAGGTTTAGACTGAAACACAATGGTATAAGATATCAATCAGATTCACATTCACACAATTATTCTAACGTTTAACCCTTAATATCAGTGACATTAATTTATACTATCAAAAAGAGTTTTCATTACATAAAAGTAATAATACTAGAACAAATGTTCAAAAAGCTTGGTACGTAACGTCACGTGTACGAAAACATCATCAAACTGTAAAAATGACTTATACTGAATAAATATATGAAAGTGCTAATTTAGAATAACTGGCTTGGGGTATACAATAATTATACGTACACTGTTGTGGTATACAGCTTGTACATACAGTATTATACGCCTGAAAAGGCTGCGAGATCACGCCGTTGAAGAACGGAAGCCAAACGATAAACTAAAGTTATGCCGAATCGAATTGACACAACAAACAAGGTTACACGCCACTAAACTTAATGCGGTAAACCTCACACTCCCCGCCTGTTATTTCTCAAAATAACACTTTCATGAATGAATATTCTGCATTCTTACATACACAATTATCAGTTTAAGAACATAGTACATACATACACTCTAGACTTACAAAAAATACAGCATTACACATGTAATCTTATGTAATATCCTAACAATTTAAATGCTAACATCTTATATGGATATACCTTATCCAGTAGTTCAATACACCTCAATATAACCATACTGTCAGTAAATGTTACACTTTTTCATAACTTGATGCTTAACTGGAGCCTGCACTAACAAGCAGCACCAGCTCAACAACTGGTCTAGTATAAAAGACCTTCTGTTTGTCTTTAGCAACACAGACCTCCACTTTGCGGACACAACCATCTTGACTTGGAAATGTTCTCGTTACTCTGGCCATAGGCCAAAAGTTTCGAGCAACTTCTGCATCTCGTAGAAGTACGACATCGCCCACCCTAAGAGGATCATGATCTTCATGCCATATCCTACGACCTTGCAAGGACTGGAGATATTCTTTTCTCCAACGGACCCAAAACTGATTAGCAAGATACTGCACTTGCTGCCATTGACTTCTGTACAAATCTTTAACATCCATGTTACTAAGGGACACTTGATCACACTCCAACTTTTGAGTGAGAAGAGCGGAAGGGCTTAACACATCAGGGACCTCAGGGTCATTTGAGACTGGCACTATAGGGCGCGAATTGATGATAGCTGACACTTCAGCCATCAAGGTCACAAGTACATCATGAGACAAGCTCTTCACTCCAAGTAACATTGCTTCTAAGATCCGACGTGCAACACCTATCATCCGTTCCCAGACCCCTCCCATATGTGAACTATGAGGGCTGTTGAATACCCAGACTGAACCAGACTTCTTAAGATATCCCTTTACACTTTCATCCTCTACATTAATGGCTGTAACTTGAATGTTATCAATGGCCCCAACAAAGTTAGTGCCACGATCCGAGCGATACATTTTGACCTTGCCTCGGACCGAAACAAACCTACGGAGAGCATTTGTAAAGGCTGAAGAAGATAAATCCTCTAAAACCTCAATATGGACAGCCCTTAAAACCAAACACGTGAACAGAACAGCCCATCTCTTGGAAGCTGCATGTCCACCCCTGGTCCGCCTAGCTACCACCTCCCAAGGGCCAAAAACATCAACACCTACATAGCTAAAGGGTGATGCTTCCTCTACCCTATCCTCAGGTAAGTCAGACATTTTCTGACATTCAAAACGTCCTCTTAGTCGTCTACATACTACACATTTCTGAATGACTGATGACACGAGACGTTTACCCCCAGTGATCCAAAGTCCTGCAGATCTGACTGCACCTTCAGTAAATGTTCTACCTTGGTGATGAACCAAATTATGGTGATGTTCTACCAAAAGTCTAGACAGGGCATGTTTACCAGGTAGGACTATTGGGTTTTTCTCTAGCAAAGGTAACTTGCTTCTACTCAGACGACCACCAACATGCAATAATCCATCAGAACCAAGCTTTGGATCTAGAGACAAAATGGTACTATCTCTAGGTAGGGCTTTACCAACTGAGAGACATTCAACCTCTTTACTGTAAAATTCAAGTTGGACATCACGGTACAATGACAGTTTGACCTCATTCCTTAACTGCACATCCTTAGCTGCAGGACAAAGGTGCCAACCTTTACAAGGCAGGTTCTTGTGGTAAGAAACTGCTATGTGTCTGAGAGTCGACAGGGCTCTAACTAACGTATCAAAGGTAGAGAACTTACTAACTTTTCTAGCAAGCGACTGCCCTACAACAACTTTGGTTGACCTGACTACCACTTCAGGACGAATTTCCTTATCGCAATCTGGTTCCATAAGAGGATAATGCTCAGGATTTGACAGACATTCCTCTAGAAGGAAATTTGGTCCTACTAACCATGAACTCTGCTTTAGCTGTTCAACACTGGCTCCTCTACTCCCTATGTCTGCTGGGTTTAACTCGGTGGGAACATGGTTCCATTGATTTGGACTGCTAACATGCAAAATCTTTAGAACACGATTACTGACATACTGATAGAATCGTCTTGTTTTGTTACATATGTAGCCGAGCACCACCCTACTATCTGTGTAAAACACTACCTTGGTTAAACTGACGGCAAGCTGCTCCGACACACATTGGTACAATTGACAGGCTAACACTGCTGCACACAGCTCTAACCTAGGGACACTGTGACCATGCTCTGGGGCCAATTTACTTTTGCCCAACACGAAACCTATTTGTCTATCCCCGTTTGAGGCATTCCCTAGTACATACACCACTGCCGAAATTGCACTAACTGAAGCATCTGCAAACACATGCAACTCAAGTCCAGACATCTCACTTATTGAGCCCTCAAAGTAACTCCTACGAATGTCAAGAGACGTAACCTTAGCTACTTTACTAATCCAGTTTTCCCATTTCCTAGCAATGTCCTGGGGAATAGTTTCATCCCAATCTACCTTAGTAGATACTAATTCTCGAAGGATCAATCTTCCTTCAAGCACTACGGGGGCTAGAAATCCTAGCGGATCGAACAAACTGTTAATTGTTGACAGAATACCTCTCTTTGTGACAGCTTGAGCTGACATGTCTACTTTGAACATGAAACGATCATTTTCTATGCTCCACACAATTCCTAAGCTACGCTGAATTGGTAATTCACCACAATCAAGGTCTACATCTTTTAAACCTTTAGCTAAGTCATCATTGGGAAACTGTTTCAGAACTTCTGGACTATTTGAAGCGATCTTGTGCAAACGCAACTTACTAGCACTCAAAAATTTTTGAGTTCTTTGAACTAGATCAACTGCTTTCTCTACTGTTGGCTGCGATGACAACCCATCATCGACATAGAAGTCTCTGTTAACAAACGATTTGACCTCACTATCAGACTCCTCAACAGACTTCCTAAGACAGTACGTGGCAATTGCTGGTGACGGACTGTTTCCGAACACATGCTTACACATACGGTATTCAACTAACTCTTTTGATGGATCATTGTCCAGGAACCAAAAGAATCTAATCAGATTTCTATGACTCTCTTCTACACTGAATGAATAGAACATCTGCTCTATATCAGCTACAATAGCTATCTTATCTTTCCTAAACCTGAGCAGGACCCCAAGCAAACTATTTGTAAAGTCTTGGCCTTGTAAAAGCACAGAATTGAGAGAAATACCCTCAAACTTGGCCGACGAGTCAAATACAACCCTAACTTGACTGGGTTTCTTTGGGTGATACACCCCAAATAATGGCAAATACCAACATTCTTCATTTGGACCTAAATCAGGGGCTAACTCAGCATGTTTGTTCTTAAACAACTTATCCATGAACTCAAAAAAGTGAGTTTTCTTACCAGGATCCTTCTCTAGACCTTTGAGAAGAGATTCTGTCCTTCTTACAGCCTGAGTCTTGTTATTGGGTAACCGAGGTCGGTCTGAACGTAAAGGCAAAGGCGCAACCCAACTACCATCAGAATTCTTATGGACTTTCTCATCCATGCAACTAAGAAACTCTCGATCATCAATCGATAGGGAAACCTTGTCATCTGAAGGGGTTCGAATGAACAACGGATCTTTCACGGACAAAACATGATCACAACAAGGCTGAAATAATGAGGTTCTGCCATCATCAAGTACATATGTCTTGTTTACATTTACAACAGTTGGTACATGCATTTGACCTAGACATAATTCACCAACAACTACCCATCCCAAACCTAAGCGCTGAGCAAAAGGTGCACCCGGAGGGCCAAGCACTTGATCGAACACATGGTGTGCTTCTATTACATCTCGACCTAACAACAACAATACATCAGTCTGAGCATCAAAATCTGGCAAATAATCAGCAATGTTTTTCAAATGATCATGACATCTAGCATTGTCTGGTGTGCAAATCTCATTTTTATCATTTGGTATGTCAGAACACTCTATAAGAGTTGGCAAAGTATAGGAACAACTACCATCAAGTGATTCAACAACAACATTGCTAGCCCTGCGGCCACTAACAACTTTGCTACCTCCACATGTTTTAAGCACATATTCATAATTGTCACCAGTAATGCCTAACAATGAGAAGAGCTCTGGTTTGATCAAAGATCTATTGCTTTGCTCATCAATAATACAATAACATCTTGTCATATGATCAGAATTGTTTTCAGAGTACACATTTGCAAGAACAATTTTTGAACATGATTTTGAACAAAACTGTGATTCACAGATTTCTATCTCTGTACATGAAGCAGACACTGTTGGCTTCTGCTCCCCGCCTTGGAATACTGAAGGTTGAGGGGTGACTCTTGGATTCTTGTCGTACCCTGATGCTCCTGAATTCCTCTTAATATCACTCTGATAGACACTATGAGAAAGATCTTTGCCACATTCTTTGGCCACATGTTGACTACTATAACACTTGAAACACAACCTTTTTTCACTGAGCAACTTTCTTCTACTTTCGTATGGCATTTCCTGAAACACTCTGCACTCTTGTAGTGTGTGTGGTGTTCTGTGTATGGGACACTTGTTTTCAGGAACCGATGTCTTCTTGACTGTTACTGGTGGTTTCTCGTGACGACATGAGTTTACGGCAGTAGACCTATTCGCAAACGTCGGACTCTCGGTCTCGTAATGGAAACTTGGGTCATTTCTTATCTTACTCTGTTGTCGAATGAATTTCGAGAATTCACTGAAGGGAGGGAAAGCAACATCGTTGACTTCTTTGTACCTTGTTGCTGCTGCGGTCCACTTCTCCTGAATGTTGTGCGGAAGTTTACACACTATGGGGTTGATACCTATCGCTGCATCAAAATATGATAATATTGTGGAAAACTTGGGGTTGGTTTTGAGTCCCTCTATCTCGGACAACAGATCCGACAGATCGTAAAGTAATGTTGGATTCCTTGGTGGTATCTTGGGAAAAGCTGACAGTCTTTTCATGGTAGCATGGTAGACACTTTCGGGAGAGCCAAACCTTTCATCTAGTCTTGTCCAAACCTTGTTAAGTCCTTCTACTGGATCAGTGATATATGCTGATTTTAGGGAAAGTGCTTGTCTTTTACTGGTTGGACCCAGCCACTTTATCAACATATCGATTTCCTCACTCGGCGAGGCACTAATTTCACTCATGACTGCTTTAAAAGTCTGTCTCCATGAATTGTAGTTTTCAGGTTGGTCATTGAATGAAGTTATTCTTGAATAGAGCAAGTCCTTTTTTAGCAGAAATTTTGTTTTATCACTTGCAGTTTCATTCACAACGTTAACATTATCTGGTAAATTGTTAATGAATTCCGCAGTTAGTTGTTTCTTTGTAGTTTCAGGAAGTTCAGGAATTTCATTAACACTTTCGCACTCTGCCTCTGTGAGTGCAGCCTCCCTTTTTTGTTGCAGAAGTTTCAAATCTATTTCCAGCTCTGCTTTTTGTCTTTCGACATCTGCTCTCTTTTTCTCTAAATAAGCTTGTTCTTCCGCGAAGGCCACACGTGCTTTAGCAGCTCTAAGTCTGGCTTGACTTGATGTTCTCGAACTAGACGATTTAGCGTCTGACTGATTGAGAGACCGTAAAAAGTCATTGGTTATTTGACGGTAACTAATTAATTTGTCTGCAATTTCACGATCTTTATCAATGCTTTCTTTCGTTCTTGTGTTTTCAAGAAATCTTCGAAATTCTGTGGCAATCCTATCAACTTCTCTAAAATCTGTCACAATTTGAGTCTTCAACGACTTAATTTGAATTTCGTCTAACTCGTCAATGTTTCCATTTTCTTCAATACTATCTGAGATGACCTTCCAATGTTTTTCAAGCTGAGATTCAAACTTGGTTACCTTCTCTTCGTAAGAACCCATGGCTTTCCACGTTAATGTTCTAACTCTGAAAGTCATTTAACTGAAATTACATCAAGTACATGTACCACTGTCATCTGGTCATCAGATTATTTACTTCGTGTAGGGATACACAGTTCATCTTCCTTGTACAAATTGTACGTGAACAGTTCTAAACTTTTCTGCCTCAAAGGCATAATACAACCAGGAATAGTACAACCAGGAATATTTTCACTCTGTATTCGCACCATTCATGATACTATTCACAGGTTTAGACTGAAACACAATGGTATAAGATATCAATCAGATTCACATTCACACAATTATTCTAACGTTTAACCCTTAATATCAGTGACATTAATTTATACTATCAAAAAGAGTTTTCATTACATAAAAGTAATAATACTAGAACAAATGTTCAAAAAGTTTGGTACGTAACGTCACGTGTACGAAAACATCATCAAACTGTAAAAATGACTTATACTGAATAAATATATGAAAGTGCTAATTTAGAATAACTGGCTTGGGGTATACAATAATTATACGTACACTGTTGTGGTATACAGCTTGTACATACAGTATTATACGCCTGAAAAGGCTGCGAGATCACGCCGTTGAAGAACGGAAGCCAAACGATAAACTAAAGTTATGCCGAATCGAATTGACACAACAAACAAGGTTACACGCCACTAAACTTAATGCGGTAAACCTCACAAAGCCGATTGCGACGAAGATATTTTGTAGATATTTTCCTACAATAACCGAAGCATTTGTCTTTTTAGTTAGTGTTCGTGTGTCGTATGAATCGATATCGCTGCAAGAATTTTAAATGAACTGTTAAACTAAATTTAGATTCACATTGTACATGCATGATATACATGCTGGCCAATTTGCCTGTACAGTTGTTTTCGATTTCAGAATTAAACATCTACCTTATTTCGCATTTTTGACACATGTTATTCTTATCTTTTATTTTAATTTAAATTCAAAAATGTGTATAATAAGTTTTTTACACATTTCATATAAATTCATGAATATTTGACAAAATAGTTTAGTCCCTATTTTTTTCAAACATAACATATCTTTGTTTTTAAATTTCCAAATAATTACATAATTTATTGAAATAAAGCAGGTTTCTCATAGAATGAATTTTTTGATAGACATAGTCCCTTTAATAACCATCAGTCTGGTCACTGAAAGTAAAAACAATTTGACGAATAAGAATTCACATACCTCCGATGTTTTAAAGATCTTCTGCTTGTTGTTCACCATGAAGATACTGGGAATTTGGTTCTTGCTGTTGTAGACCCCATCAACAAAATGTGCTGAACACAGCCGATCGTTCTTGATCTTCAAAACGAAGCCAGTGCTGACAGTTTTCAGTCTTTTGATCCATAGTTTTCTCACTTTTTCGTCGGCTGGAAATCTATGCAACCTCACTTGTTTCCCATCTACTAATTTTCCCCGAAAATTACTGCAAATACAGCAGTAATTCCGTTTCTTCTCGGTTGATTTGTGTTCTAGATTCGATAAGTCGTCCATTGCGCAATAATTTGCTAACCACCGGAAATTGATGATTTACCTCCTCAGCGAAGAGCAGTAAAGGGGGGTAATTTTCAGGGGCGGTAACAATAGTTATTGAACTGGCTAATTAATTAGTGAAAACATCATTTTGAATGATAAATAATCATATTATAACGAAAAATTATCTTTTCTGAAAAAAAAAATTCACAATCAAATATATATATAACAAGGTATGCAACTCAAAATCACCCCAAAACGGGGTGCATCGCTTTGAACAGCCATATCTTCATCAATTCTGCAGCGATTTTCACGATCTCAGTCTTATTCAATGCAGAAATGAATTTCCTTTCTGGAACTGTATATGTCTTGCAATATTTTTACAAATGCTGGTTCAACTTTTAAGAAATAATACGATACACAACTCGCATGACCCAGTTGACAATGATCATGCAGTCTTTATGAATGAAATCTCCAGTTGTAAAGACACACCTCCACATTGGACCAATGAAATCACTCGTTTGTTTAAAATGTCAGTAAGTTGAAATGTATGTAAACAAAGGTTTCAAACAGTGCTGGACAGAGTTAGTCTTGATGCATAATGTAACGACAAGAACGGTAATAATATTTTTTCATACGTTTTATTGAATTATGGTATCGAAGTACATGAACTTTGGAGGGAAGATGCCCTTTACTCTGTGAAGATTTCAGTCTTAAAGACTGCATGATCATTGTCAACTGGGTCATGCGAGTTGAGTATCGTGTTATTTCTTAAAAGTTGACCCAGAAATTCATTTCTGCGTTGAATAAGACCAAGATCGTGAAAATCGCTGCACTATTGAAGAAGATATGGCTGTTCAAAGCGATGCACCCCGTTTTGGGGTGATTTTGAGTTGCATACCTTGTTATATATATATTTGATAGTAATTTTTTTTTCATAAAATTTAATTTTTCATTATAATATGATTATTTATCATTGAAAATGATGTTTCCACTAATTAATATCATAGCCACACGCTAACCACCTGTGGTTCAAACCATAGAGCTGCAGAGGGAAACTAACAAAATGTTGCATTTTCCAAAAAAAAATTATTTTTTTAACCTTAAATTGGGAATTTGTTGGGAAATTTGTAGTTTTTTCGTAATTGGGAAAGTGCCGTTTACCGGTACTTTATAAAGAAGGAAAAAAATCACTGCAGATTATTCATTTCATTGAACCTTATTCATTTCATTGAACCTGTAAATCAACCCCCACAGCTGACAGAAAACCTTTTAACAATAGGTGATGTTTTAAAATTTGTGAAATTTGATAATAAGCAGAAGTTGATTTATAATATATACAAATGTACAAATGACCAAATGTAACTTTTAAACAATTTGAATTGAGCTTTATTTTATGATGTTTGATTTATTTTTCCTTTTAGATGATATACATTTGTGTGATACTAGGTTTATATATAAATAATTCTGGAACATTTATGCAGCATACTGTTAAATTACTGTTAACATTATTATATTATGTTGGTAATCTGGTTAATCAAGTGGGAAAAATGTTATTTATATAAAAATTAATCTTACTTAGACTTATGAAGGTACTTATTGTTATTTATGAATTAACATACTTCAAGTAATAAAAATATAGTCAATGCCATTATTCATTAATGAAGTAAGGTTCCTTAAGTGATTGTTCTTATTAATAAAGTTGGAATAACCGGCCTTTTTCACCGCAATAAAGTGGCGACAACTTTTGTTAGGCCAGTGAAAACCCTGAATATAGTATCAATACAAGGAAAACAATATTTTATTACATTATTATGCCCCCCTTCGAAGAAGAGAGGGTATATTGCTTTGCTCATGTCGGTCGGTCTGTCGGTCCGTCCACCAGGTGGTTGTTAGATGATAACTCAAGAACGCTTGGGCCTAGGATCATGAAACTTCATATGTACATTGATCATGACTCGCAGATGACCCCTATTAATTTTGAGGTCACTAGGTCAAAGGTCAAGGTCACGGTGACCCGAAATAGTAAAATAGTTTCCGGATGATAACTCAAGAACGCTTAGGCCTAGGATCATGAAACTTCATAGGTAGATTGATAATGACTGGCAGATGACACCTATTGATTTTCAGTTCACTTGGTCAAAGGTCAAGGTCAAAGTGACTCGAAACAGTAAAATGGTTTCCGGATGATAACTAAAGAATGCTTATGCCTAGGATCATGAAACTTCATAGGTACATTGATCATGACTCGCAGATGACCCCTATTGATTTTCAGGTCACTAGGTCAAAGGTCAAGGTCACAGTGACTCTAAACAGTAAATGGTTTCCAGATGATAACTCAAGAACGCTTAGTCCTAGGATCATGAAACTTCATAGGTACATTGATCATGACTGGCAGATGACCCCTATTGATTTTAAGCTCATTAGGTCAAAGGTCAAGGTCGCAGTGACAAAAAACGGAATCACACAATGGCTGCCACTACAACTGACAGCCCATTTGAGGGCATGCATGTTTTACAAACAGCCCTTGTTTTAATTACATCTAACAAAGTATGTGACTATATTAAAGTTATATGGTTTTGTTCTTATAATTTGACTTATTAAAAAGTGTTATATTAAATTATATTTTCCCAAATCATTTGACTTTTTGTGCAGAACAATTCCTTATCCTGAAGTAGCAATTTTTCAAAATTGCTTAAAAAACGCCTACATTGTATTCTAGTGTGTTGTGACTTTGTTTGAATCATTGTGTTTTGCATAAGTTTTGAAGCCAGTACAAAACAAACTTAGTTTTCAGCAAATACTTTTTTTGGTGCAAAAGTTTATTTTGTGATTAATTATTTTAATTGGCATTAAAGTAATTATCGTTACATGTATGTTATGTTAATTTCCATATGATTTTTATCTAAGGCTGTTTTCGGAGAAAGCCCGAGGTATTGTTATAGCCAGCTTGTCCGACGTCGGTGTGGTGCTAAAACCTTAACGTTGGCTCTAAAATCAAAGTGCTTCCACCTACAACTTTGAAACTTCATATGTAGCTGCACCTTAATGAGTTCTACATGCCACAACCGTTTTGGGTCACTAGGTCAAAGGTCAAGGTCCCTGTGACCTCTTATATATATGTATATATATATATATATATATATATATATATATATATATATATATATATATATATATATATATATATATATATATATATATATATATATATATAAGCTTTCATTTATTTAAAACTGCACCCACAGTCTAGCGTTGGCAGCCACTATGCAGTGCTCTTGTTGTATTTTATAGTTAAAATACTATTGAATAAAATTTAATTATAAATATTTTGGTCACGCCTGACTGAAATCTTATCCTATTATAATATATAATTGATTTATTTTAGAGTTTGACTGAGGTGTTCAGATGCTTCATCTGTATGGAAAAATTGAGAGATGCCAGACTGTGTCCTCATTGTTCCAAACTCTGCTGCTATGCCTGCATACGGGTATGTATGTCGCAGTTGGGAGTTAAAAGGGGCCATGTTCCTATGCAATCTGTGGGACGACACTTTATTCTCATTCATTATGCCAAGTGCTCCCAGATTGATGCTCAGATTAAAACTCTGAATTACTGTTTGCCATGAACGCAAGTTAAATGGATTACAATCTGTGAAAATGTTACTAGATATAACAAGTGTTAATTGGACATAAACTTAAACTGCTATATTGCTCAGGGCTTTTTTCTTTATTTTGACAAAGGGCCTGCCTTCCATTTTAGGGAACAAATTATTGACAAAACTGAAAAAGGGGAACACATTTATAATTGCTTACAAAGCCATACTTGCATTGCTAAATAATATTGACTTGGAACAAACAAAATTCAAATTTAAATGAATGCCATGACTGTTTTTGTGTGTTACAGAGATGGCTTACAGAGACGAGAATGCAGTGTCCACATTGTAGGTGGGTAAACAAATACTGCAAAGTCTTCTTTAAAACGTTTTGACAACTTGTCATACATGAGAACCTTGTGATAAAATTGCATTTATTTGGAATAACAGAATTTGATCCATTCTATGTTTTATATTGCTACTCACTAAGAAGACTGTAATTAATTATCATGGTTGTGTAAAATTATTTTTTGTTTTAAAATAAACTTGTTGTAAAATATAAATCAATTTGTCATGATGACAGGTTAATGGTGTTGCATCCCTGTTTATGTGCCTTTCGATTGTATACATTAACTCTAGATGTGGTTGCATAAGGGAATTCACTGTGTCCATATAACAATTGTTTATAACTTTTATTGTAATATATTTGCATGAATACACATGTATATTTGTGACAAGTGTAATTTGTATTTTATGTAAAATAAAGACAAGCCAACAAATATTAATTGCCTGCAACAAAAAGAACAATTGTATGTGAGGTAACTTTTTCTTAACAAAAACAGTACACATTCACACTTTTCCAATCATTGTCTGGTGTTTAGCACTTTCCCACTCAGAGGCAAAGTGAAAATTGCTATGTGCAAATAGCATAAAACCAGAACAGCCTGTGAGTAACTCGCAGTCTGTTCAGGTTGTATGCTGTTTGCTGCTAATCAGTATCTAAAGGTCGGAATTGAAGCCTTTTAAACTTCAATCAAGTAAGAAAGGTCTTTAATTTAATTTATCTTTCTAAGGACTACAAATGTGTAAAAATATGTATGTAAGTGTTAAAGGGTCAAAATCCAAAGTTTCTTATGTTTACAGGGCACCTCTGCACATGACTGACCTTGTGAACTGTCGCTGGGCGGAGGAAGTGACCCAGCAATTAGATCTGCTACAGCACACGATTCCACCGAAAAACAAGGGAGAGAATGACATGTATGAACCTTCATAATTAAAAAATTATTTGAGCCAATTGTTCTGAGAAAACTGAGCTTAATTGATGTAAGTCTGCAGTCTGCACAGGCTTATAAGGGAAGGCACTTTCCACTTAAACTGGATGTTTGGTTAGAAGAAACTTTCTTTGAAAAATATTTCCATAAAGGCAAAAGTTTTGCCCTAGATTTGGGACCTCAACTGCATTGTGTCTAGTTTTCTCAGATTGCAGTTCAATTATTATACATGGATAGATGAGTTATACTTGTAAACATACGATTTGACTTTAGAAATCAGAATGCAGAGTAATTGACAAATAAACCTTTAATCTGGCATTTTGATGTCACACCTACATATACATCTGTTGTATCGTTTGAATGGACATGTATACTTGAATTATGTACATTGTATTATTAGGAATGCCAAGTAAGTACACCGAGTACATGTAGCAAATGTGAAAATGCAAAAATCTGCACTTTTCAATAAAACTCAGTCCAGACCTGATATTAATGTGTAACCAGTGATTTTGTTCACCCAAATGGGAACAGGTCCAGTACCCATGCCATTTGGATTTATTGCGTCGTGAAATCACCAAATTGGGAAAAAAAAGAGTCGCAAAATCTTCCAATCGGGAAAAATCAAGTTTGACTTCTACCAATTGAAGAATGGTATTTTAATGACTTTGTTTCACTTCTGTCAGCTTTAAATGACACAGGAAAGCAACATAAGCTTTTATTCACAGTCTTGCACAAGCATTGCCCATTCCCTGAATAAAAAAAAAAGCTCTGCTAGTTATAACGTACCGTAACACATTCTCAGTATTATATTAAATTAATTTAATATCAAACAGAAGAATTAACTCGTCGTCAATCAGCATTTGGCTACTGTCATCTCGACAATTTTTGTTGCAGTGTTCTGAGAGGAATGGGTGGACAAAACAGACGCCGAACTTTTTACAAAGCCAAAATCACTTAACAATTTGCCCTTCACTAGGCTTTAATTTCTTTCTGTAATACTTACTTTTGTGACTCATGGCGAATATTGCCAGAAGCATAAGAAAATTCAGACTGGTTTATATTTTGCAATAACATACTCATATTTAATGTACGAAAGTAACGTTAAATGTTTGAACCAGTCAATGATTGAGAAGTCAAATCAACCGCAAGTTAAAACGGTCTCGAAATATGTCAAGTTGGCGTTTTCGGGGACTGTTTACTCAATTTTGATTTTTTTTTGGTATGTTTTTTTTTAAATTGGGACGGGATTTTGATTGGGATTTTTTGTATGTTTTTTGAAATTGGGACGGGTTTGATTTATTTTAGGTTTGTAGGTCATTGGGAACGGGTCCGTTTACCGGACCCGTCCAAAGAAGGAAAAAAAATCACTGGTGTAACTTATTCATTATTTTTGCAACATGTGATAAGTGCTAACATAATTATTCTGATAAGAATGCTATTGAAATGTAGTGTTTTGTTGCCTATTTCAGCTGCAGTGAACACAAGGAGAAGATTAGTGTGTTCTGTGTGACCTGTAAGAAGTGCATCTGCCATCAGTGTGCGCTGTGGGAGGGCAAGGTGAATGTCAGACACGTGAGCCTTGAACTGGGCAAACCTGGCTCAATGCGTGTGTGTAAAGTGTCGTCCCAGATTAGCGTATGCAGTCCACACAGGCTTATCAGGGACAACATTTTCCGCATACACTTTATTTTTGTTGAGAAGAGATTGCCTGTAAATGATAAATATCATAAAGCATAAAGTAACATTCCTGACTAGCATATTTAGCATGGTCATTTTTAATATGACATCTGTTTATTTAGGTTCAAGCTGATGCTATACATATTTTTATTTGTCTACAATGATAATTGCCAAATTGTATGATACTGATAAATACCCTGTCTGTGTGTTTGCATGTATGTGTGTGTGGAGAGCTTTTTTGTCAAGCTGAAGGTTGAACTAGTTTATACATTTACAATAATTCACCTTAACATAATGTGAAAATCATCTATGTATGAGTCGTTTCTATTCGAAAACCAGGCTTAATTCATGTTCGTAAAGTGTCACCACAGATTATCAAAGTATATGGGATGACACTTTCGGTCTAAATTGAAATTTTCTCTAAGAAGAGACTTCCTTTAAAAAAAATATACCCTAAAAGGGAAGGGTTTCTCCCTGATAAGCCTGTGCAGACTGGAGAGGGTAATCTGTGACGGCACTTCACGTACATGCATGAAGCTCCGTTTTAACAGAACAAGGCTCAAATTATAATGAACTGTCTTTCTCCAGCATTCAGGTCACATGTTCAAGCCAGTGGACAACGAGTACAATGAGCATGTGAGGCAGGTGATGGAGGAACTGAGTTCAATCAGGCGTAGAAACATTGAGCTCATCAGTCTCATACAAGACGTGGTATGTGACGAGTTTCTGTATATTTTAGCTCACCTGAGCACAAGGAGCTCAATGGTGAGCTTTTGTGATAATCTTTTGTCCATCATGCATTGTGGGCATTTGCCTTATTAACACTCTAGAAGACACATTTAATTTCCAATCTTCTTGAAACTTGGTCAGAAGATTTGTTTCAATGACATCTTGGATGAGTTTCAAAATGGTTCCGGTCTGTTGAAAACATGGCGGCCAGGGGGAGAGGCATTAATTTTTTTATATGGCGATAGTAAAACCTTGTTAACACTCAAAGGCACATTAATTTTCAATCTTTATGCAATTTGGTTAGAACATTGAAATTTTTTATGATATCTTGGGTTGCACAGAACAGGTCAATTCCTTTGTATCTTGTTGAGGGACTTTGGGCCTTTCAGGCTGTGTGTGTATTTCGATGTTCGTGAGGTCCCTCAGCCAGGGGCTGCATTATGTCAGGACTCATTTTAGACTCACGAAAGTTGAAGGGTCGACTAAGCCTGTGCAGAGTGAACTGGCTTATTTGGTTCAACATTTACTGCCAAAACTGGATTTTAGTTTAGAAGAGACTCCCATTTCATGAAAAATACAATGAAATATTGTATTCCACTACTCATTGAATCGGGAACTTCATACGATGCAAATTAGGTATTTAAAAACATTTTAAGAAAGAAAAGTACTTTTCAAATTGGTAATTCTTGCCAACAGTTGGTGTTTAAATGAATGTTTTTATCTACAGAAGACTCTGCCTATACCTGACTCTCCGAATACCTGAAATCTCCCGATTCCGAACGCTCGGGCCAGTCCTGTATTTTTGCCTTCTATTTCTTTGTTACAAAATGTTGAATTAACCGAACTCTCTCAAAACTGGAAACCAAACGGATATCTCCTTGAATTTCGTCATTTTTAGTGTTAAATACATTTAATACACCGGACGGTCCAAATTCTCAAGATTCCCGAGGCGTGTAAATTACAATACCTAGTAAGCACGGCGTGTGCGGTGTCACACATTCAGCTCGCTCATTTATCGATAATCGGATTAAACATACCATAAAGGTGTCAAGCCTTTACCACTCTATTGAAGTTCGATTAAAGAATGTAAAACAAACTGTGAATGTCTATTATAGATGTGCGGTAACACCAAAAAGTGATTGAAGCGATCACTTTATTAAGCTTATGATAAACAGTTTAATTACAAAATTAATGCATGCCGTTGCGACGATCACTTTCTTGTGATCTTCTCGGGTAGTTGAAAAGATCTTATAGCCATTTTGAAACGCTTAAATGGTTTTGACAAGACTTGCTGAGATTTGTGTGCGTGTATGTTTTGTGAATGTTTTATGCCTTGAATAATAAATCCGGTGTCCACAACAATCGTATTTGTGTCGTAATTCTTCAAAATTGTCTATAAAGTTTGGCGCTTCCTATTTGTAACAAATAAAACTTAATGAATTCAGTGTTATTTATAGCGAGCTCGAACACAACTCACTCGCCTATATGACAAATATCACGTAAGCATGTTCATGTATGTACATGAATAAAGCACCACGCTCACTTTGGGATTAATCAAAGCAAGTCGGTATGGAATGTTTTTTTGCTTTAAATCAAATAAAAACACATTTTTTGAAGAATACTTTAAACATAAACATCACATGAGTACAGTTATCACATGATGCATGTGAATGTATATGGTTTGTTTTATTCTTATATGATTTTGTACACAATTTATTTTTCAGCAATATGTCTACTCTTCGTAAACCGGAACTCTCTGAAAACCGGACGAACAGGCCGGTCCCCAGACCCTCCGGTTTACAGAGAGTCTACTGTATATCTATATTTTATATTCCACATAATAAAATGAATCATATCTGGCTTTGGGATTATGGTGCTGAAGCCTATTAACTGTGAGTTTTAAGTCAGGAAAAAACAGTCAATATACTCTGAAATCAATATTTTTTAGGAACAGTAACTTTTGTGGATTTTGGTGTGTTCACCCAACCATGAAATTAAAATTTTCAACAAACATTTGTGTTGGAAGTTATTTATCAAGCATTATAAAGAGAAACAAAATTAAGATCCAACTTAAATGTCAATTTTTACGAATCCTCAAAACTTAATGTCAATATGATTATCCCCTTATGAACTTAATTTACTCATAATACTTAATGAACAAAATTTCAACACTAGTAAGATATTTAACTTTAGATATAAAGTGTGTTTTTTTCTGCAAAATCAATGCCAATTAAGTTACTCTTAAGATATTTCATTCTTAACAGACTCAATTACAGTAGGCACTCTAGCAACAATATTTTTTACATATCTTTCCTATTAATTTGTTGAGTCATCCTTTTTGGTATAAGATACTAAACTGTGTCATAATTGTGATATCAATATTTCAATACATCTTCTCATAAATTCATAAAAGGTCACCGTGGTGTAATGGTTATGATATATGCCTATCAATCAAGATGTCACGGGTTTGATCCCCACTATCGGAGCGTTCTTTAGATCTCCCCCAAAGACACCAAGTACTAGTTCTAGGCCCAGGAAACGGACTTGAGAGCGTTTCAATAAGCCTAAGGCTTTTGATGCAATCAAACAAAAATAAATAGGTTTAAACTGAATGAATATTTTTTGCAATTACCGGGGTAATGACTTTAACACAACATGTGCAGCAATTTTTGCTTATTACAAAATTTAAAAAATGATGCATCTATATTGTTTAACCATTACATAATTTGTAATGCTCCCCCATAATGTTTGGGGGGAGCATATAGTCGCTGCTTCGTCTGTCCGTGCGTGTGTCCGTCCGTCCGTGCACAATTTTTGTTCGGGCTATTTCTCAGCAATTAATGACCGGAATTCAATTAAACTTTATGGGAAGCTTCACTATCAAGAGGAGATGTGCATATTATGAGCCGGTTCTGGTCGGATGATTTGTCACAGAGTTATGGCCCTTTGAAATTTTCCATTAACTGTACATATAGTGCAATTCTTGTCCAGGCTATTTCTCAGCAACTAATGACCCGAATTCAATGAAGCTTTATGGGCAGCTTAACTACCTTGAGGAGATGTGCATGTTATTTGTGGGTTCTGGTTAGATAATTTATTTAGAGAGTTATGGCCCTTTGAAATGTTTAAGTTGCTAAACCATCCATCTTATTATTTTGTCCAAAGTTATGCCCCTCAAGAAGTTTCCTTTTATCAGAATATATAGTGCAATATTGTGACAAAAAAAAACTTTGGGGAGCATCACCCGTCTCCGACGGTTTCTTGTTTTATCAGTCATATGTCTTAAAATCCAAAATATGTGGGTAGCTGAATACATAGGAAAGGTTGAAACTATAACATAGTAGCATAAAGAATTCACAATATCTTTGATTAATTTTTGCTTGCAAATGTGATATGTTATGCAGTAATTAATTAACACAACATTTTTTAATAATTCAGCTCTTTTGGAAAATCTGGGTTTATTGCATGTGGGTAAACTGTTGTACCAAATAGGCCTGTGCAGTTGTATAGCCTTATGAGGGACGACACTTTCTGCCTTAAGTGGATTTTCCCAAAGAAAAGATTTTAAATAAAAAATGCCTTAGCCCGGAGATTGTCGTCCATTATCAGGAACAAAACTTTACGCACATGCATTTAGCCCAGATTTCCCAGAACAAGGTTCAAGTATTAAGTTCAACATCAATTTCCTATTCCTTTGACAGGAGCGAAACATCGAGAGTGTGAAGACTGCCAAGGATGAGAGGGTTAGGGAGATACGGAATGCTGTCGAGTTGATGATAGCCCGCCTCGAGTCACAACTCAAGAGTAAACTGCTCACTCTTATGGGTAAGAAGCAGCTTGGGCCAGCATTATTTTATTGACAAATACAAATTAAAAAGTAAAAGTCACTTTCATTTTTAGCTCATCTTTTTTTTGAAAAAAAATTATGTGCTATTGTCATCACCTTGGCGTCGGTGTCCGGTTAAGTTTTGCATTTAGGTCCACTTTTCTCAGAAAGTATCAATGCTATTGCATTCAAACTTGGTACACTTACTTACTATCATGAGGGGACTGGGCAGGCAAAGTTAGATAACTCTGGCGTGCATTTTGACTGAATTATGTGCCCTTTTTATACTTAGAAAATTGAAAATTTTGGTTAAGTTTTGCGTTTAGGTCCACTTTTTTCAGAAAGTATCAATGCTATTGCATTCAAACTTGGTACACTTACTTACTATCATGAGGGGACTGGGCAGGCAAAGTTAGATAACTCTGGCGTGCATTTTGACAGAATTATGTGCCCTTTTTATACTTAGAAAATTGAAAATTTTGGTCAAGTTTTGTGTCCATTTTATTCCTTAAGTATCAAAGCTATTGCTTTCATACTTGCAACACTTACTAACTATCATAAGGGGACTGTGCAGGCAAAGTAATGTAACTCTGACTGGCATTTTGACAGAATTATGTGCCCTTTTTATACTTAGAAAATTGAAAATTTGGTTATGTTTTGTGTTTAGGTCCACTTTATTCCTACAGTATCAAAGCTATTGCTTTCATACTTGCAACACTTATTAACTATCGTAAGGGGACTGTGCAGGCAAAGTTATGTAACTCTGACTGGCATTTGGACGGAATTATGGGCCCTTTATACTTAGAGAATTGAAAGTTTGGTTAAATTTTGTGTTTTGGTCCACTTTACCCCTAAAGTATCATTGATATTGCTTTCATACTTGGAACACTCGCAAACTATCATAAGGGTACAGTAAAAGGACAAGTTGCATAACTCTGGATGTCATTTTTACGGAATTATGGCCCTTTTTTGACTTAGTAACTTTGAATATAATGGTTAAATTTTGTGTTTCGATCCACTTTACTTCTTAAGTATCAAGGCTATTGCTTTCAAACTTCAAATACTTTCATGCTATCATGAGGTTACTGTACCTGGCAAGTTGAATTTTACCTTGACCTTTGAATGACCTTGACTCTCAAGGTCAAATTATTAAATTTTGCTAAAATTGCCATAACTTCTTTTTTTATGATTAGATTTGATTGATACTTTGACAAAACTACTCTTACCTGACATACCACAATAGACTCCACCCAAAACCATTGTCCGTGCTTCCACCCCCCCCCCCTTTCCCCGAATCCCCCCCCCCCAATTTTTTATTTTTTTTTTAAACGGTTAAAAAACAAAACTATTTATTATGATTATTTTATGTTTGAAATACCGTCCAACCATCGCACCCAAGAATCCCCCCCCCCCCCCCCCACCCCCAACCTGAATCCCCCCCCCCCCCCGAATTTTTTTTTTTTTTTTTTTTTTTTTAAGATCATCTCACAAATTACCACCACACCCTCACACTATACCCCCCCCCCCCACCTCACCCCCCCCCCATTTTTTTTTGTTGAAACGGTTAAAAAACACAAATATTTATTTTTATTATTTTATGTTTGAAATACCGTCAAACCATCACACCCAAGAATTCGGGTTGTATGGTTGTGCCAATTTGACTTGTAAAGCGTCAGCGATTTTAATTGGCTATTGCAGCCAATACCACACGCTATTAGCCAATCGGTGAGTACCGGTATTTAACAAATGATTTTCATATTGCATTTCCGAAATGGCGGACATTTAAATAAACGAGACAAATGTAGCATATTTTAAAATCAAATTAATTAAAAACGGAGCAGAAACAATTTCAATTAGAAAAGATAATCTTCAGAACACTATTGTTGACATCATGCCCATATTATGTGATACGAAATTCAAAATAATAATGAGTTTTTGCAGATGATGCAGAGGTGTCACCATTGATAACTTTCGGTGTGTTTAAAAGTTTTGGGTAGGTTTAATAAATATGCGTATTTATTAAAATGCATATCCTGTAATATTTTTATAGATAAAATTCAACATCCCGAAAATGTCCAAGAAGTACTACTTTATGTTTCGTTATAATGAACATGAGGACTGAACCACAGGTACTTGCATCAATAATCCCATTCCCCACCCACCCATATATATTCTTATTTAGAAAAAAAGTATGCAAAACAGCTTCTGAAGAAAAAAACATTGGGTCCCTATGTTTGTATGTCGGTCAAAGTCACAAGAAAGTTTTATTTATTTTTCTTGGCATTATTTTTCAAAAATGAGTTATTATTTAGCAGAAATATGATGTTCTGTCAACTGTAAATAATGTTTTCATACTGCCAGATTTGTACTGTAAGGAATGAAAATAATTTTATCACACCTCAGGCTCTGTTGATAAATGTGATCAGAGCCCTCGTTTGGCCGTTTTTGGGGCCAAAATTCGGCCCCAATCCCACCTTTTTTCCCCTATTTCACCTAAACATTCCCCCCCCCCCAAAACAAAATTATTTTTCAACTTTTATTCCTATGTTGCCAGCTGATATCTTGCTATAAACCTTTATTAAATGTATATTTATGTAAATTACATTAAAATAGAGCAATATTAAGTGTTGAATGATTGGTGAAAAGATCTTGTAAAATTCCCCCTTTCGCTGAAAACGACGTGAAATTCCCCCCTCTAAAGGCCCGACCCCAATTCCCCAAAGTTTAGCAAGGGCCCTGGTGCTCAATCGGCTCTATGTATTTGTTCCAAGGGTTATTATTATCTTCACTTTTATATATCTCTCTCTGTTTATTAAATATCCAAAACATGTTATTGCTGTTTTTCCTAAAAATAATACAGACAACACATTCCATAGAAATTTTCATTTGAACTTAAACTGTGAATAAGAGAATAACAAAATAATATGTGCACAAGTTTACACCATTTTATTTTGACAATACTGTGAGTCTTTTACGAAATTTTTAAAATAAAATACTATTTTAAAATATACAATTACATAGTTCAAAAGTTGTGTTCTATATATAATTAATCTTGAGAGTAAGTTATATACAGTCAGCAGAGTCATTCTACTAAAACAATTTTAATCCCTGCTACATGTGCTATTTAATTCTTTATACGGCTTTCAGTTAAGAAATGTTCAATGAAATAAATCTAGGTTTCTAGGTATATTGTGTCTTTTACCTCAATATTTTGTTGTGGCTAATGTGAAGCCAATGGACATGATACAAAACCTACGAAGATTACCGCCATACAATGTCACATACAAAATAATTAATACCTAACCCATGCGTTTTGAGAGAATAATATTGTTTAACTCTTTATTATATAAGTAAATATTAAGCATGTGAAACAAGGACAAGTTATTTTTAACTCCAAATGTATGATTTGATCACACCTAGAAGAAGAAAACATTAACATGTTACACACCAAATATTGAACCCCTGACCCTTGCGGTGTCTGTGTTGTTAGGGATTATCAAAGACATTAATCTATATAAATCAGTTGACCCCTGAAGCGCAAACAGTTTTGACCACGGAGACATGCTTTGAGGAAACTAAGCAAAGAACCACTATATGGTTGCCATGCAACGCAACAAACCAAAGGGCATTGCGGTTTCAGAGAATGATTATATTATTTATATTTATAAGCAAAACAGTAACCCCTAGGGAGGGCAAATTTTCTGCATGATTTGAACAAACTTCAAAGAGAACCCCATAACGATGTTACACACCAAATATTGTAGTCATGCCTCTTGTGTTCACTTTACATATATAAACACTATAACTCTCTCTGAATATAAAATGAAATGCAGCACATGTTTTTATAAGTCTGTAACTCACGGTTTCTTAAATAAAATATTCACATTTTATGTACTAGAACTTTCACTACACAAAGTTTGGATCAAGATCAATTCAAGCGCAGTCTGATCAGGATCCAAAGTGTTCGCTTAACATCTTTAGAAGTACTGACTGAATGACAATTATGTTGAACAGTTTGGATCCTGATCAGACTGCTCTTTTGGAGCCAAAATGGTCGCAATCGCCCTAAGGTCCAATTTCCTGTTATGTGGCTCATTTTTTCTCATGATATAAAGCAAGTCTGTTGTATATTAAATAGTATTTTTTAGTGTGCATATTCCATCCATGGATGAAAGTTACAAAGTTGGTTGTTATTTAAAGCTTAAACAATTAAAAAAGTTTTCAATTCTTTTTTATTTAAGTCAAATGCATGCTATATTTGTTATAAACATACATATGATTAACACTCAACAAAAGCTTAACGATCACTATAATACACTACACACCTGGCATGGTTAATGGTCTCTTTTGAAGCAATATAGTATAATACATGCGAAAGGTGCTTTTACATATAAATATATATAAAAATATGTTTACTATTATTATAAAAAGCTTCTACAACAGTGTAATAAGATATATAAAACACTTAAAGGTTAATGCAAGTATACATAAGGTTAAATTGGCTTAATTTTAAATTTTCAAAAATAAAACAAATCAGTCTAAACAGTTTTATTTTTATTATTTTGGTAGACTGCTCACTTTTCATGACTTTATTTTTATTTATTCCCCCGAATATGCTGGCCTAATACATTGTAAGTGGTTTAAAAGATCTTAATTTAAGTTGTAGGTTAGAAGTTATACATCTTAAGTAGTTAGAATAGATCTAAATTTAAGTAACCGTAATAACTCAAAGTTTTCGGACTCTTAAAAATAAAATTGGTGTCCAAAAAATATTTAAAAAGTACAAGTGTCCGAAAATTGAGAGACATATATATTATGTTTGTATGTCAATAATTATATTGCAATAAAACCAATTTATAAATGTGCAATAATTGTATTGTGCTGTACTCACCTTTCTCTGCTTTAAATAAATACAACTTCATTAATTTGCAATCTCTTACCTGAAATGGTATATAAAAACGTTATCAAAAACAACCATACTGATACCTGAATACAATATAATTTCTGTTGGGTGAAACAATTGTTTATAACCGGTATACCGTACATGGTAATCTACTCAATGACGCAATTGTTATGGTCCATGGCCCTCGGGGCATTCTATGCAAGGTTTTTATGACCTTAATTCCGGTTGTAAAACGCCATGATCCAAGGGTCCCAGATAAGGGAAAACAGGTCAGAAATCTAGTAAAATAGCGCTTTAAAATATACTGTTTGAAAAATTAATTATGGCCGAAAACCAGTATGTAAAATAATACAGAGTCACGAAAAATAATTATTTTGACTAAAAAAGGGGTGTCCGAAAACTAAGGGTCCGAAAACTTAGAGTAATTACGGTATATGTTTACATGTACTCATCTTAAGTGGTATGAAAAGATGTAAACTTTAGTTGTATATCAGCATTTGTATATCTTAGATGGTATGAAAAGATCTTAACTGAGGTCATTTTAAGCTTGGCTGTTTTCAGAGGAAACCCGAGGTTTTGTCACCACCGTCGTCGTGCTAAAACCTTAACATTGGCTCTAAAATCAAAGTGCTTCCACCTACAACTTTGAAAATTCATATGTAGATGCACCTTGATGAGTTCTACACGCCACACCCATTTTGGGGTCATTAGGTCAAAGGTCAGGTCACTGTGACCTCTTAAAAAAAATAATTCTGACAAACTTATTTTAATCAAAACTGCACCCGCAGCCGAGCGTGGCATCCGTTATGCTCTTGTTTAACATTTATTCTTCTAAAATTGTATGAAAATATCTAAACTTAAGTTGTATGATAACATGTGTAATTAAATGGTATGAAAAGATCTTGAATTAACTTGTATGTTAGGGAATTTTAATCTTAAATTGAATGTTCAGATTGATTTTTCTTTTGATTTCTAGTTTGTTTTTAGCTTGACTATTATATATAAAATACATATAGTGGAGCTATCCTACTCACCCTGGCGTCAGCGCCCTCGTGAGCGTTGGAATAAAGTTTGCGTACCACCTCAAATATTTCCTATGTCTCTTGACGTATTGCTTTTATATTTTGCATACTTCTTTACCAACATGACCCCAACCTATAAACAAGAGCAGACAACTGTAACAAGCATTTTGTAAGAAATATGGCCCTTTTTCCACTTAGAATATGCATATTATTGATAAATCTATGTTAAAGTTTGCGTATCACCTCAAAGATTTTCTATGTACCTTGTCATATTGCTTTTATATTTTGCATACTTCTTTACCAACATGACCACAATCTATAAAGAAGAGCAGACAACTGTGTAAAGCATTTGTTAGAATTATGTTTTCTTTTTATACTTAGAAAATTGAAAATTTGGTTAAGTTTTGTGTTTGGGTTCAATTTATTCCTCAAGTATCAAAGCTATTGCTTTCATGCTTGCAACACTTACTGACTATCATACGGGGACTGTGCAGGCAAAGTAATGTAACTCTGACGGGAATTTTGACAGAATTATGGCCCCTTTTATACTTAGATAATTTACATTGTAACATTTGGCTAAGTTTTGTGTTTTGGTCCATTTTACTCCTAAAGTATCATAGCTATTGCTTTCAGACTTGGAAAACACGCTTAGTATCGAAAGGGGAACTATACAGGGCAATATGCATAACTCTGGTTGGCATTTTAACGGAATTATGGCCTTTTTGTCTTAGTAACTTTGAATATTTTTTTAATTTTGTGTTTAGATGCACTTTACTTCTTAATTATCAAGGCTATTGCTTTCAAACTTCAAACTGTGTGTCTGTCATTCTGCGTGTCTGTGTGTCTGTCACAAAACTTTAACCTTTGTAATAACTTTTGCAATATTGAAGATAGCCACTTGATATTTGGCATGCATGTGTATCTCATGGAGCTGCACAATTTGGGTTGTGAAAGGCCAAGGTCATCCTTCAAGGTCAAATATATGGCTTCAAAGGGGCTCAATAGGGGGCATTGTGTTTCTGACAAACACATCTCTTGTTTTCTTCTTTGAAATATGGTAAAAAAATCCATAAATATTTATTTCCTTCATTTTTGAAAGATCGTCCAACCATCCCACCCAAGCTATTGCTATCAAGCTTGAAATAAAATCTTATTAATTAGTTTTATGTTTTTACAAATGTTCAAGAGATTGTGGAAAATATACCTGAACTCAGAATCGTCTATAAAGTACAACTTCTTCAAAACTTAAGCGATCAATATGTTTCAATTATGGTCCTCTTTCACTTAGAATATGACTATATTACTTTGACCTTATTGAATATGAACAATTTCCCCATGATGGCTTACGTTATACTGTCAAGCACTCGGATAGTCGAGCCCGCTGTCCTCTGACAGCTCTTGTTTGTTAACATAATTATTAAAATTGGATGGCTAGCTCAATTGGTGAAGCACACAAATATCAATTATAGAGTTTACAAGTTCATTCCCAGACCTGTCAACATAACTTATTGTGGTCTTGAAATAATTTCTACAGCCATTCTCCCCCTTCTTCTATTTCAAGTGTCAATAACTGACATTAAGGGATGGTTAATCACATTTAAAGGATTAAATCATAAGCTAAGGTCAATTGACAAATACACAAACAACAACAAACAACTAAGGTGCCATCTGAGAAAAATTGGGCTTAAATTGTCTTTCAAAATAAGCCTTTCAGTCCATACAGTCTAATAAGGGAAGACACTTTACGCTTTTATACAGTCTAATAAGAGACGACACTTTAAGCTTTTATACAGTCTAATAAGGGACGACACTTTACACTTTTATACAGTCTAATAAGGGACGACACTTTACGCTTTTATACAGTCTAATAAGGGACGACACTTTACTACGCTTTTATGGAATTTTTCCTTACAAGGAATTGGCTTCTAAACAAAAATCCAATCTAGGCAGGAAGTAAAATCCCAGATAATCCTGTGCAGATTTCACAGGCTGATATGGGACGACACTTAAAAGGGGCCTTTTCACGTTTGGGTAAATTGACACAATTGAAAAAAGTTGTTTCAGATTCTCAAATTTTCGTTTTAGTTATGATATTTGTGAGGAAACAGTAATACTGAACATTTACCATGCCCTAAAATAATCATTATATGCTTCTTGTGACGATTTAAAAACCCGCAAATTATAAAGCGTTGCAACTGGAAACAAATTAATAATTTGGAGAGTTCTGTTGTTGTCGTTATATTCTGTGAAACTACGAGGATTGCTTATATAAAGTATAAAATACAGTAGGCATTGTATTCTGAAGGATGGCCGAGTGGTCTAAGTGGATACTACTTTTACTCCATGACCCCAGGGGTCAGTGGTTCGAGCCCTGCTGAGGGTTACCTTTTTTTCTTTTTAAAATTTTATTCTTGATTTTTTACTGGAGCTTTTTATATCTAATTTTTAAATTTATCAATATAAAGCATTTTATGACAAACTTCAACACATGCCAAAATCTGTGAAAAGGCCCCTTTAAGCATATACAATAAGTCCTGATTTTGAAACTGCACGACTCAAATGTGTTTTCTGCCTCAGGCCAGCGAGGTCAGCTGACCCAGGAGACGGAGGTCCTGGACACCCTGATTCAAAAGATCGAGAGTCAGGTGGCCAACAGCAGCAAGACCGATCTCATAGCCAAGAGTGATGAGTTTCTCACAGTGTTCAGACAGGTAGTGACAAACGTAATGGATGTGTGTTAAGTGTTATCCCATATCAGCTTGTGCAGTATTCACAGGCTAATCAGAGACAACACTTTCCGCTAAGACTGTGTTTTCTTTTAGAAGAGATTTTCCTTTAAACATAAAATTCCATAAAAGCGGAAATTGTCGCCCCTGATAAGCCTGTGCGGACTGTCTTAGACATAACACTCATGCAAGTTCAACCCGATTGCCAAGAGTGATGAGTTCCTGACGGCAGGTAGTGACGAGTAAAATATGATGATGGAAACTAGATAAGCCTGCTCTGGGAAAACGGGGTTTATTGGATGTGCTTAAAGTGTTGTCCCAGATTAGCCTGTGCAGTCAGCTCAGGCTAATTTGGGACAACACCATCGGCATTTAATGAAATTTTCGTAAAGAAAAGACTTTTTTAAAACAAAAAATCCATAAAGCGGAAAGTGGCCTCCTTTCAGGATAATCTGAGAAAAGACTTTTAGCACATGCATTATGCCCAGTTTAAAATGAACGAGGTACAATTGATGATTGAAAGTGTATCAAAGATTTGTTTCTCATCTTGGTAATGGAGTCGTTGCACCTTATTTTAATGATAATGGATCTTTCGGTGGGGTGGGGAAATCCAGGTGTAACATATGGAAAATTGAACATATTTGTTAGGTTAAACCTATTTATTTATCTCTATTGCATAAAAAGCGTAAGGCTTTTTTGAAACCTGTACTAGTTGTATATGGGAGAAAACTAAAGAACGCTCTCACAGAGGTGATCAGACCCATGACAACCTGATCGCAAGACAGATACCATTTCTAGTACACAATTGCCACCTGTTAACATATTTGTTAAACGGCTACTGAAACTGCCCCCTTCTGGAGTTCCAATAAAGCCTTGTCAATATGTGCATAATTAAAGGGCTGTCAGGTAATTGCTCATGGCAGATTTTCATTACAATTTTAATTCAAATTTGCATGTTTTTTAGTTATATTCCATGTTTGTGTTCGACCAAACAGGAGACAACAACAATTTTAGTGAGATAATTTCTGGTTAGGTTTTGTACCATATATCATTTGGTAAAAACAATTTTGTATGAATTACATTTATTATTGAATTGCTAATTTAATGCATCGATAATGATTAACCAGGTTTCAATGAAGATATTAGATTGGTGTATGGCAGGCTGTAGGGCATGGAATAACTTTAGTTTGTATTGACCAATCTAAATGATGCTTTGTATGAAGCAATCTTGCAAGAATAGCTACATGTAGCTTGAGATTGAATTGGCAAGGATAGCTACATGTAGCTTGAGATTGAATTGGCAAGGATAGCTACATGTAGCTTGAGATTGAATTGGCAAGGATAGCTACATGTAGCTTGAGATTGAATTGGCAAGGATAGCTACATGTAGCTTGAGATTGAATTGGCAAGGATAGCTACATGTAGCTTGAGATTGAATTGGCAAGGATAGCTACATGTAGCTTGAGATTGAATTGGCAAGGATAGCTACATGTAGCTTGAGATTGAATTGGCAAGGATAGCTACATGTAGCTTGAGATTGAATTGGGGCTGATCAGGTTAATATCAAGGTCACTTCTTAAAATAGAATAACAGTTGGACTCAATAGCTTGAGATCATATTAATGTACTGCACACAAAACTTCAACAGGTTTTATTGTAAACAAATATAATTAAACTACTCATTTGATAAATTAGATTTTACCAATGCAATAAACGGTAACATATGGACTAGTTATACCCCGATTACCATTGGTAATGGGGGCTATATTGGAGTCACTTTGTCGGGTCGGTTGGTTCTGTCGGTCTGTCCCGAAATTTCATCGGATCTTCACCAAACTTGGTCACAAGTTGTATCTAGATGATGTATAGGTCAAGTTTGAATATGGGTCATGCCAGGTCAAAAACTAGGTCACGGGGTCAATTAGTGTGTTTTAAACCAAAAGTTTGTCCGGACCATAACTATGTCATTTATGGTTAGATTTTAAAATAACTTGGTACATTTGTTCACCATCATGGGACGGTGGTGTCGTGAAAAAAAAAGCACGTCGATATCTCCAAGGTCAAGGTCACACTTGAAGTTCAAAGGTCATATGCTTGTCCGGGCCATAACTTCATCATTTATTGTGAGGTTTTAAAATCATATGGCAAATTGTTCATCATCATTGGACGGTGTGTCGCGTGAAAAAATGACGTCGATATCTCCAAGGTCAAGGTCACACTTCTGAGTTCAAAGATAAAAAATGGCCATAAATGAGCTTGTCCGGGCAATAACTATGTCGTTCATTGTGAGATTTTAAAATCATTTGGCACATTTGTTCACCATCATTGGACGGTGTGTCCCCGAGAAAGAATTACGTTGATATCTCCAAGGTCATGGTCACACTTTATGTTCAAAGGTCATAAATGGCCATAAATGAGCTTGTCCGGGCCATAACTATGTTGTTCATTGTGAGATTTTAAAATCATTTGGCACATTTGTTCACCATCATTGGCCAATGTGTCGCGCGAAAGAATTACGTTGATATCTCCAAGGTCAAGGTCAAACTTTGAGTTCAATGGTCAAAAATGGCCATAAATGAGCTTGTCCGGACCAAAACTATGTCATTCATTGTGAGATTTTAAAATCATTTGGCACATTTGTTCACCATCATTGGATGGTGTGGTCGCGCGAAAGAATTACGGTCGTAATCTCCAAGGTCAAGGTATCACTGTGAGTTCAAAGGTCAAAAATGGGCCATAATGATCTTGTCCGGGCCATAACATGTCATTCATTGTGAGATATTAAAATGTCTTGGTACATTGTGCACAATCATTGGATAATGTGTCAAGCAAAAGATAACATTAATATCTCCAAGGTCACACTTGGAGTTCAAAAGTGAAAAAATAGCCATAAATGAGCTTGTCCAGCCATAACTGTGTCATTAATTGTGAGATTTAAAAATGACTCTGTACATTATTTTTTTTTACAGTCATTGGACGTCGTGTCATGCGAAAGAATTCAAGAGTTCAAAAGGTCAAAATGGCCATAAATAATAATGGCATAATGATGCTTAAAAATTGCCATAAATTAGATTCTCTTGTTTTGTGAAGGCAGCATGCAAATAGTCTGTGTCAATGCGGCATGTGGGGGTATATGTCACGTCTGTGACAAAGCTCTAGTTTGGTAATGGATTACTTTTTAGCTCACCTGAGCGATAGCTCGGGGTTGAGCTATTGTGATCACTCACCGTCCGGCGTCCGTATGTTCCGTCCGTCCGTCGTCTGTCTGTCTGTCTGTAAACAATTTGTAAACATCTTCTTCTACTAAACCATTGAGCCAATTTCAACTAAATTTCATGTGGAGCATCCCTAGGTCATGGGACAAAAGAATTGTTAAAAAAATTTGATCACATAACCAAGATGGCCGCCATGACCATATATGGTAAAAACCTTAAAAAATCTTCTTGTCAGAAACCGCTCATCAGATTTTCAAAAAATTTCACAGGATGACCTTTGAAGGCTCCCCTGAAAAAATTGTTCAAAGAAATTTGATTCGTCAAAAAACATGGCCGCAGGAGCTCGTTGAACTTTGCATGTTTATTCGTTTTTGCCTATTTTGTGAAAACTTTCAAAAATCTTCCACATTTTTCATGCAATCTGTATGAAATTTGGTCAGAATGTTTATCTTGAAGAAATCTGGGTTGGGATTGTATTGGGTCATCTGGGGTCAAAAAACTAGATCACTAGGTCAAATAATAGAAAAACCTTGTGTAGACATAGAGGTTACATTTTACATCCAATCTTTATGAAATTTGGTCAGAATGTTGTCTTGATGAAATCTGGGGTGGAATTGTATATGGGTCATGGGGGGTCAAAAACTAGGTCACAAGGTCAAATAATAGAAAAACCTTTAACAGCATAAATAATTGTTTTTCACTAAGTGTATTATAATAATTAAAAATCAGATTAAGAGAATAAAATTTTTTTATTATGGTTTTTATTTCATGAAAATCCATAAAGGATAAGTGTTATTAATCGTTGCTTAATTGAACAATGCGAAATATCGGTATTGATTTTTTTCCTGACATGCAGTCCCAGATATTAACCGCTTTCAGCTGTAGACTGTGCTTCAATACATCGCCGTGTTATTGAGCTGAAAAATTGATACGCAGTCGGCATACACACGGTCATCGAGACAAATTACTGATGTGAAAACAAATGTACATGGTAGCGGCTTAATTAACAATTACATCTGATTAAGATTGCTGCCGATTTAAATCAATTTGAGTACTTTTTGCATATATTAATGCCGAATGGGAAGCTGTGTTTAGACTCAAGTTGACAAAAATGGCAACGAGATACTTGCCTGTTGGATATAAGGTGAAGATCTTGAAGGTGCAAAAAGTGGCGCTGGGAATGGTTAGAGTAACCTGGGTATATCGGACACGGGGGGTTTATCGGACAACCACAAATAGTCGAATATTTACATACAATACGACCTCGCATTCAACCGTTTGAGCTTTGTTTACATTCTATAAATACATTTTCATAGAATTATGTAACCAATTATCCGATTGGGTGATAGAATAAATCGGCAATTTTGATTGGAAGATGAGAGTTTGTTTGGAGAGACATCTCCTCTTCACCTTGGCGAAAATCCGAGAATCGGGAACATTTAAAACGGTCATTTTACAAGTAACGGTACGCTGTGAAATGTGTGAATCAATACCGTTGTGAGAAAACGAAATATTTAAACGAATATATTTATCTTCTGAAAAACATAATAAAACTTTTACAATCATTACGTGTATTGAAAAAAAAAACACAAAAAAACTTAAACTGTCCGATAATCCCCAGGTAGTAAATGCTTCGAAAAATGCTATCGGGTTTATCTGACACCAAACTTTGGCATGACCTATAGAACTGAGGTCTGTTTTCTATAGTTTTATTAGATGAGCTCAAGACCATTATGGCTTCGTTGAAAAATAGCGACATTGGAAGAAACAGACCATTAAATAAAATACAAATAAATAACAATGTATATTGTGTATATGCGCACTTTTCAGATATGCCCAAACATGGAAAAGATATGCGATTGTAAATATGCCGTAAATTCGCAAATATATACATAAAGTATCACTACAAAATACAAATTCACGATGTATAGACTTTTCACAGCTTATCATCACCATTAAGCCCAAAAACGTAAATACATAAACCAACAACTGTCCGATTTAAGCTTTTAAAGGTGTCAGATACAAGCCTTAGGACGTCCGGTTTAACCCTAATGCGTTGATATTATAAAGTGCAATCTCATTGGTGACTAAAAGGTTTAAAAATACATTTGAACATTCCATACTGTTGCATGACAGCTATCGTAACAAGAAAAACAATAGCATTCCGCTTCGAATAGTGAGTCATCGAGATTACGCTCTCTTTTCGGCGTAAGCTGTATTAAGCCAGCTTTTCACTCTCTCCTGACCTTGTAAGTGCCCAATAAAATTCAAATAAAATTACCCGCGGCTAGGTACGAATGAATACACTTCATTTATTCCATTGGCTGATTTGAGTATTCACCAGAACATTGGAAACATATCCGCGTCTTTGTAACACTGATTTACTGCATGAAACAATTTTATTCTAAGGAAAAAGGCTTAATAGATAGAACAGTTACACTCAATTCTCGACATCAATACAGTTTGTGCGTTCACCTTTTATTTCAGAGAATTACCAGCGCAACGCGTTTATATTTAAAGGCTATGTTCTCATATTTAGTACTTTCTTCCATATTTTGTCAACATGTTAACATGTAAAAGTATAAAGAGCAGTGGAAGCGAGGCCTCACTTTAATACATTGCTTCAACCCGGGTCAATTCGCGGCCAGTGTATGAATGTCAGAGTTTATAAAGGTCATCACCGGAGTTCGCGGCCAGTAAAATAATAGTTATATAATAAATACGCTCCGTGAACTAGGTGACTGGAATTTTCTTTAGAACAGAAATATGTAGAATTTAATGTGTTTTCAACAATACAATGATAAAGATTATTTTTGATTAATTTAACAATAATTATTCACCCATATTGACCAATATTAAGCATGAGCGCGATATGATTATCGATACACGTTATAATCGAATCAAATAGCAAATGCCCGACAAACAACTGAAACAGACTTTGTTCGAAG